>NW_028283575.1:1374166-1548333 GCF_059441095.1 Idiotropiscis lumnitzeri | reverse complement strand
TTTATATAGTGTAGAAAGGCATCCTGAAGCCTGGAAAGTCATTAATTTGATTGTCCAGTATTTCCTTCATGAGATATTGCAACACTTAGAAAAAGTGTACAGCGCCAGCAGACAATGAATTTTCAGCACTAAAAAAACGAAACTTCATTAACAGCTAAACCAAACGTTTCCAATGTAAATTTCCACATTTATAGAGTGTAAAAAGGCATCCTGAAGCCTGGGAAGTCATTAATTTGATTGTCCAGTATTTCCCTTATGAGATAATGCCTCACATAGCAAATGTGTACAGTGCGAGCTGAAAATGCATTTTCAGCACTAAAAAACCAAACTTTTATAACAGCTAAACCAAACGTTTCCAATGTAAATTTCCACCTTTATATAGTGTAAAAAGACATCCTGAAGCCTGGGCAGTCATTAATTTGATTGTCCAGTATTTCCCTTATGAGATAATGCCTCACATAGCAAATGTGTACAGCGCGAGCTGAAAATGCATTTACAGCACTAAAAAAACAAACTTTTATAACAGCTAAACTAAACGTTTCCAATGTAAATTTCCACCTTTATATAGTGTAAAAAGACATCCTGAAGCCTGGGCAGTCATTAATTTGATTGTCCAATATTTCCCTTATGAGATAATGCCTCTCATAGCAAATGTGTACAGCGCGAGCTGATAATGCATTTACAGCACTAAAAAACCAAACTTTTATAACAGCTAAACCAAACGTTTCCAATTTAAATTTCCACCTTTATATAGTGTAGAAAGGCATCCTGAAGCCTGGAAAGTCATTAATTTGATTGTCCAGTATTTCCTTCATGAGATATTGCAACACTTAGAAAAAGTGTACAGCGCCAGCAGACAATGAATTTTCAGCACTAAAAAAACGAAACTTCATTAACAGCTAAACCAAACGTTTCCAATGTAAATTTCCACATTTATAGAGTGTAAAAAGGCATCCTGAAGCCTGGGAAGTCATTAATTTGATTGTCCAGTATTTCCCTTATGAGATAATGCCTCACATAGCAAATGTGTACAGTGCGAGCTGAAAATGCATTTTCAGCACTAAAAAACCAAACTTATATAACACCTAAACCAAACGTTTCCAATGTAAGTTTCCACCTTTATATAGTGTAAAAAGACATCCTGAAGCCTGGGCAGTCATTAATTTGATTGTCCAATATTTCCCTTATGAGATAATGCCTCTCATAGCAAATGTGTACAGCGCGAGCTGAAAATGCATTTACAGCACTAAAAAAACCAAACTTTTATAACAGCTAAACCAAACGTTTCCAATGTAAATTTCCACCTTTATATAGTGTAGAAAGGCATCCTGAAGCCTGGAAAGTCATTAATTTGATTGTCCAGTATTTCCTTCATGAGATATTGCAACATTTAGAAAAAGTGTACAGCGCCAGCAGACAATGAATTTTCAGCACTAAAAAAACGAAACTTCATTAACAGCTAAACTAAACGTTTCCAATGTAAATTTCCACCTTTATATAGTGTAAAAAGACATCCTGAAGCCCGGGCAGCCATTAATTTGATTGTCCAATATTTCCCTTATGAGATAATGCCTCTCATAGCAAATGTGTACAGCGCGAGCTGAAAATGCATTTACAGCACTAAAAAACCAAACTTTTATAACAGCTAAACCAAACGTTTCCAATGTAAATTTCCACCTTTATATAGTGTAAAAAGACATCCTGAAGCCTGCGCAGTCATTAATTTGATTGTCCAATATTTCCCTTATGAGATAATGCCTCTCATAGCAAATGTGTACAGCGCGAGCTGAAAATGCATTTACAGCACTAAAAAAACAAACTTTTATAACAGCTAAACCAAACGTTTCCAATGTAAATTTCTACCTTTATATAGTGTAGAAAGGCATCCTGAAGCCTGGAAAGTCATTAATTTGATTGTCCAGTATTTCCTTCATGAGATATTGCAACACTTAGAAAAAGTGTACAGCGCCAGCAGACAATGAATTTTCAGCACTAAAAAAACGAAACTTCATTAACAGCTAAACTAAACGTTTCCAATGTAAATTTCCACCTTTATATAGTGTAAAAAGACATTCTGAAGCCTGGGCAGTCATTAATTTGATTGTCCAATATTTCCCTTATGAGATAATGCCTCTCATAGCAAATGTGTACAGCGCGAGCTGAAAATGCATTTACAGCACTAAAAAACCAAACTTTTATAACAGCTAAACCAAACGTTTCCAATGTAAATTTCCACCTTTATATAGTGTAGAAAGGCATCCTGAAGCCTGGAAAGTCATTAATTTGATTGTCCAGTATTTCCTTCATGAGATATTGCAACACTTAGAAAAAGTGTACAGCGCCAGCAGACAATGAATTTTCAGCACTAAAAAAACGAAACTTCATTAACAGCTAAACCAAACGTTTCCAATGTAAATTTCCACATTTATAGAGTGTAAAAAGGCATCCTGAAGCCTGGGAAGTCATTAATTTGATTGTCCAGTATTTCCCTTCTGAGATAATGCCTCACGTAGCAAATGTGTACAGTGCGAGCTGAAAATGCATTTTCAGCACTAAAAAAACAAACTTTTATAACAGCTAAACTAAACGTTTCCAATGTAAATTTCCACCTTTATATAGTGTAAAAAGACATACTGAAGCCTGGGCAGTCATTAATTTGATTGTCCAATATTTCCCTTATGAGATAATGCCTCTCATAGCAAATGTGTACAGCGCGAGCTGAAAATGCATTTACAGCACTAAAAAAACAAACTTTTATAACAGCTAAACTAAACGTTTCCAATGTAAATTTCCACCTTTATATAGTGTAAAAAGACATCCTGAAGCCTGGGCAGTCATTAATTTGATTGTCCAATATTTCCCTTATGAGATAATGCCTCTCATAGCAAATGTGTACAGCGCGAGCTGAAAATGCATTTACAGCACTAAAAACCCAAACTTTTATAACAGCTAAACCAAACGTTTCCAATGTAAATTTCCACCTTTATATAGTGTAGAAAGGCATCCTGAAGCCTGGAAAGTCATTAATTTGATTGTCCAGTATTTCCTTCATGAGATATTGCAACACTTAGAAAAGGTGTCCAGCGCCAGCAGACAATGAATTTTCAGCACTAAAAAAACGAAACTTCATTAACAGCTAAACCAAACGTTTCCAATGTAAATTTCCACATTTATAGAGTGTAAAAATGCATCCTGAAGCCTGGGAAGTCATTAATTTGATTGTGCAGTATTTCCCTTATGAGATAATGCCTCACATAGCAAATGTGTACAGTGCGAGCTGAAAATGCATTTTCAGCACTAAAAAAACAAACTTTTATAACAGCTAAACCAAACGTTTCCAATGTAAATTTCCACCTTTATATAGTGTAAAAAGGCATCCTGAAGCCTGGAAAGTCATTAATTTGATTGTCCAGTATTTCCTTCATGAGATATTGCAACACTTAGAAAAAGTGTACAGCGCCAGTAGACAATGAATTTTCAGCACTAAAAAAACGAAACTTCATTAACAGCTAAACTAAACGTTTCCAATGTAAATTTCCACCTTTATATAGTGTAAAAAGACATCCTGAAGCCTGGGCAGTCATTAATTTGATTGTCCAATATTTCCCTTATGAGATAATGCCTCTCATAGCAAATGTGTACAGCGCGAGCTGAAAATGCATTTACAGCACTAAAAAACCAAACTTTTATAACAGCTAAACCAAACGTTTCCAATGTAAATTTCCACCTTTATATCGTGTAGAAAGGCATCCTGGAGCCTGGAAAGTCATTAATTTGATTGTCCAGTATTTCCTTCATGAGATATTGCAACACTTAGAAAAAGTGTACAGCGCCAGCAGACAATGAATTTTCAGCACTAAAAAAACCAAACTTTTATAACAGCTAAACCAAACGTTTCCAATGTAAATTTCCACCTTTATATAGTGTAAAAAGACATCCTGAAGCCTGGGCAGTCATTAATTTGATTGTCCAGTATTTCCCTTATGAGATAATGCCTCACATAGCAAATGTGTACAGCGCGAGCTGAAAATGCATTTACAGCACTAAAAAAACAAACTTTTATAACAGCTAAACCAAACGTTTCCAATGTAAATTTCCACCTTTATATAGTGTAGAAAGGCATCCTGAAGCCTGGAAAGTCATTAATTTGATTGTCCAGTATTTCCTTCATGAGATATTGCAACACTTAGAAAAAGTGTACAGCGCCAGCAGACAATGAATTTTCAGCACTAAAAAAACGAAACTTCATTAACAGCTAAACCAAACGTTTCCAATGTAAATTTCCACATTTATAGAGTGTAAAAAGGCATCCTGAAGCCTGGGAAGTCATTAATTTGATTGTCCAGTATTTCCCTTATGAGATAATGCCTCACATAGCAAATGTGTACAGTGCGAGCTGAAAATGCATTTTCAGCACTAAAAAACCAAACTTTTATAACACCTAAACCAAACGTTTCCAATGTAAATTTCCACCTTTATATAGTGTAGAAAGGCATCCTGAAGCCTGGAAAGTCATTAATTTGATTGTCCAGTATTTCCTTCATGAGATATTGCAACACTTAGAAAAAGTGTACAGCGCCAGCAGACAATGAATTTTCAGCACTAAAAAAACGAAACTTCATTAACAGCTAAACCAAACGTTTCCAATGTAAATTTCCACATTTATAGAGTGTAAAAAGGCATCCTGAAGCCTGGGAAGTCATTAATTTGATTGTCCAGTATTTCCCTTATGAGATAATGCCTCACATAGCAAATGTGTACAGTGCGAGCTGAAAATGCATTTTCAGCACTAAAAAACCAAACTTTTATAACAGCTAAACCAAACGTTTCCAATGTAAATTTCCACCTTTATATAGTGTAAAAAGACATCCTGAAGCCTGGGCAGTCATTAATTTGATTGTCCAGTATTTCCCTTATGAGATAATGCCTCACATAGCAAATGTGTACAGCGCGAGCTGAAAATGCATTTACAGCACTAAAAAAACAAACTTTTATAACAGCTAAACTAAACGTTTCCAATGTAAATTTCCACCTTTATATAGTGTAAAAAGACATCCTGAAGCCTGGGCAGTCATTAATTTGATTGTCCAATATTTCCCTTATGAGATAATACCTCTCATAGCAAATGTGTACAGCGCGAGCTGAAAATGCATTTACAGCACTAAAAAACCAAACTTTTATAACAGCTAAACCAAACGTTTCCAATGTAAATTTCCACCTTTATATAGTGTAGAAAGGCATCCTGAAGCCTGGAAAGTCATTAATTTGATTGTCCAGTATTTCCTTCATGAGATATTGCAACACTTAGAAAAAGTGTACAGCGCCAGCAGACAATGAATTTTCAGCACTAAAAAAACGAAACTTCATTAACAGCTAAACCAAACGTTTCCAATGTAAATTTCCACATTTATAGAGTGTAAAAAGGCATCCTGAAGCCTGGGAAGTCATTAATTTGATTGTCCAGTATTTCCCTTATGAGATAATGCCTCACATAGCAAATGTGTACAGTGCGAGCTGAAAATGCATTTTCAGCACTAAAAAAACAAACTTTTATAACAGCTAAACTAAACGTTTCCAATGTAAATTTCCACCTTTATATAGTGTAAAAAGACATCCTGAAGCCTGGGCAGTCATTAATTTGATTGTCCAATATTTCCCTTATGAGATAATGCCTCTCATAGCAAATGTGTACAGCGCGAGCTGAAAATGCATTTACAGCACTAAAAAAACAAACTTTTATAACAGCTAAACTAAACGTTTCTAATGTAAATTTCCACCTTTATATAGTGTAAAAAGACATCCTGAAGCCTGGGCAGTCATTAATTTGATTGTCCAATATTTCCCTTATGAGATAATGCCTCTCATAGCAAATGTGTACAGCGCGAGCTGAAAATGCATTTACAGCACTAAAAAAACAAACTTTTATAACAGCTAAACCAAACGTTTCCAATGTAAATTTCCACCTTTATATAGTGTAGAAAGGCATCCTGAAGCCTGGAAAGTCATTAATTTGATTGTCCAGTATTTCCTTCATGAGATATTGCAACACTTAGAAAAGGTGTACAGCGCCAGCAGACAATGAATTTTCAGCACTAAAAAAACGAAACTTCATTAACAGCTAAACCAAATGTTTCCAATGTAAATTTCCACATTTATAGAGTGTAAAAATGCATCCTGAAGCCTGGGCAGTCATTAATTTGATTGTCCAATATTTCCCTTATGAGATAATGCCTCTCATAGCAAATGTGTACAGCGCGAGCTGAAAATGCATTTACAGCACTAAAAAACCAAACTTTTATAACAGCTAAACCAAACGTTTCCAATGTAAATTTCCACCTTTATATAGTGTAGAAAGGCATCCTGAAGCCTGGAAAGTCATTAATTTGATTGTCCAGTATTTCCTTCATGAGATATTGCAACACTTAGAAAAAGTGTACAGCGCCAGCAGACAATGAATTTTCAGCACTAAAAAAACGAAACTTCATTAACAGCTAAACCAAACGTTTCCAATGTAAATTTCCACATTTATAGAGTGTAAAAAGGCATCCTGAAGCCTGGGAAGTCATTAATTTGATTGTCCAGTATTTCCCTTATGAGATAATGCCTCACATAGCAAATGTGTACAGTGCGAGCTGAAAATGCATTTTCAGCACTAAAAAAACAAACTTTTATAACAGCTAAACCAAACGTTTCCAATGTAAATTTCCACCTTTATATAGTGTAAAAAGACATCCTGAAGCCTGGGCAGTCATTAATTTGATTGTCCAGTATTTCCCTTATGCGATAATGCCTCACATAGCAAATGTGTACAGCGCGAGCTGAAAATGCATTTACAGCACTAAAAACCCAAACTTTTATAACAGCTAAACCAAACGTTTCCAATGTAAATTTCCACCTTTATATAGTGTAGAAAGGCATCCTGAAGCCTGGAAGGTCATTAATTTGATTGTCCAGTATTTCCTTCATGAGATATTGCAACACTTAGAAAAAGTGTACAGCGCCAGCAGACAATGAATTTTCAGCACTAAAAAAACGAAACTTCATTAACAGCTAAACTAAATGTTTCCAATGTAAATTTCCACCTTTATATAGTGTAAAAAGACATCCTGAAGCCTGGGCAGTCATTAATTTGATTGTCCAATATTTCCCTTATGAGATAATGCCTCTCATAGCAAATGTGTACAGCGCGAGCTGAAAATGCATTTACAGCACTAAAAAACCAAACTTTTATAACAGCTAAACCAAACGTTTCCAATGTAAATTTCCACCTTTATATAGTGTAAAAAGGCATCCTGAAGCCTGGAAAGTCTTTAATTTGATTGTCCAGTATTTCCTTCATGAGATATTGCAACACTTAGAAAAAGTGTACAGCGCCAGCAGACAATGAATTTTCAGCACTAAAAAAACGAAACTTCATTAACAGCTAAACTAAATGTTTCCAATGTAAATTTCCACCTTTATATAGTGTAAAAAGACATCCTGAAGCCTGGGCAGTCATTAATTTGATTGTCCAATATTTCCCTTATGAGATAATGCCTCTCATAGCAAATGTGTACAGCGCGAGCTGAAAATGCATTTACAGCACTAAAAAACCAAACTTTTATAACAGCTAAACCAAACGTTTCCAATGTAAATTTCCACCTTTATATAGTGTAAAAAGGCATCCTGAAGCCTGGAAAGTCTTTAATTTGATTGTCCAGTATTTCCTTCATGAGATATTGCAACACTTAGAAAAAGTGTACAGCGCCAGCAGACAATGAATTTCCAGCACGAAAAAAACGAAACTTCATTAACAGCTAAACTAAACGTTTCCAATGTAAATTTCCACCTTTATATAGTGTAAAAAGACATCCTGAAGCCTGGGCAGTCATTAATTTGATTGTCCAATATTTCCCTTATGAGATAATGCCTCTCATAGCAAATGTGTACAGCGCGAGCTGAAAATTCATTTACAGCACTAAAAAACCAAACTTTTATAACAGCTAAACCAAACGTTTCCAATGTAAATTTCCACCTTTATATAGTGTAGAAAGGCATGCTGAAGCCTGGAAAGTCATTAATTTGATTGTCCAGTATTTCCTTCATGAGATATTGCAACACTTAGAAAAAGTGTACAGCGCCAGCAGACAATGAATTTTCAGCACTAAAAAAACGAAACTTCATTAACAGCTAAACCAAACGTTTCCAATGTAAATTTCCACATTTATAGAGTGTAAAAAGGCATCCTGAAGCCTGGGAAGTCATTAATTTGATTGTCCAGTATTTCCCTTATGAGATAATGCCTCACATAGCAAATGTGTACAGTGCGAGCTGAAAATGCATTTTCAGCACTAAAAAACCAAACTTTTATAACAGCTAAACCAAACGTTTCCAATGTAAATTTCCACCTTTATATAGTGTAAAAAGACATCCTGAAGCCTGGGCAGTCATTAATTTGATTGTCCAGTATTTCCCTTATGAGATAATGCCTCACATAGCAAATGTGTACAGCGCGAGCTGAAAATGCATTTACAGCACTAAAAAAAACAAACTTTTATAACAGCTAAACCAAACGTTTCCAATGTAAATTTCCACATTTATAGAGTGTAAAAATGCATCCTGAAGCCTGGGAAGTCATTAATTTGATTGTCCAGTATTTCCCTTATGAGATAATGCCTCACATAGCAAATGTGTACAGTGCGAGCTGAAAATGCATTTTCAGCACTAAAAAACCAAACTTTTATAACAGCTAAACCAAACGTTTCCAATGTATATTTCCACCTTTATATAGTGTAAAAAGACATCCTGAAGCCTGGGCAGTCATTAATTTGATTGTCCAATATTTCCCTTATGAGATAATGCCTCTCATAGCAAATGTGTACAGCGCGAGCTGAAAATGCATTTACAGCACTAAAAAACCAAACTTTTAAAACAGCTAAACCAAACGTTTCCAATGTAAATTTCCACCTTTATATAGTGTAAAAAGACATCCTGAAGCCTGGGCAGTCATTAATTTGATTGTCCAATATTTCCCTTATGAGATAATGCCTCTCATAGCAAATGTGTACAGCGCGAGCTGAAAATGCATTTACAGCACTAAAAAACCAAACTTTTATAACAGCTAAACCAAACGTTTCCAATGTAAATTTCCACCTTTATATAGTGTAGAAAGGCATCCTGAAGCCTGGAAAGTCATTAATTTGATTGTCCAGTATTTCCTTCATGAGATATTGCAACACTTAGAAAAAGTGTACAGCGCCAGCAGACAATGAATTTTCAGCACTAAAAAAACGAAACTTCATTAACAGCTAAACTAAATGTTTCAGATCTAAATTTCCACCTTTATATAGTGTAAAAAGACATCCTGAAGCCTGGGCAGTCATTAATTTGATTGTCCAATATTTCCCTTATGAGATAATGCCTCTCATAGCAAATGTGTACAGCGCGAGCTGAAAATGCATTTACAGCACTAAAAAACCAAACTTTTATAACAGCTAAACCAAACGTTTCCAATGTAAATTTCCACCTTTATATAGTGTAAAAAGGCATCCTGAAGCCTGGAAAGTCTTTAATTTGATTGTCCAGTATTTCCTTCATGAGATATTGCAACACTTAGAAAAAGTGTACAGCGCCAGCAGACAATGAATTTTCAGCACTAAATAAACGAAACTTCATTAACAGCTAAAGTAAACGTTTCCAATGTAAATTTCCACCTTTATATAGTGTAAAAAGACATCCTGAAGCCTGGGCAGTCATTAATTTGATTGTCCAATATTTCCCTTATGAGATAATGCCTCTCATAGCAAATGTGTACAGTGCGAGCTGAAAATGCATTTACAGCACTAAAAAAACAAACTTTTATAACAGCTAAACCAAACGTTTCCAATGTAAATTTCCACCTTTATATAGTGTAAAAAGACATCCTGAAGCCTGGGCAGTCATTAATTTGATTGTCCAATATTTCCCTTATGAGATAATGCCTCTCATAGCAAATGTGTACAGCGCGAGCTGAAAATGCATTTACAGCACTAAAAAACCAAACTTTTATAACAGCTAAACCAAACGTTTCCAATGTAAATTTCCACCTTTATATAGTGTAGAAAGGCATCCTGAAGCCTGGAAAGTCATTAATTTGATTGTCCAGTATTTCCTTCATGAGATATTGCAACACTTAGAAAAAGTGTACAGCGCCAGCAGACAATGAATTTTCAGCACTAAAAAAAACGAAACTTCATTAACAGCTAAACCAAACGTTTCCAATGTAAATTTCCACATTTATAGAGTGTAAAAAGGCATCCTGAAGCCTGGGAAGTCATTAATTTGATTGTCCAGTATTTCCCTTATGAGATAATGCCTCTCATTGCAAATGTGTACAGCGCGAGCTGAAAATGCATTTTCAGCACTAAAAAACCAAACTTTTATAACACCTAAACCAAACGTTTCCAATGTAAATTTCCTCCTTTATATAGTGTAAAAAGACATCCTGAAGCCTGGGCAGTCATTAATTTGATTGTCCAATATTTCCCTTATGAGATAATGCCTCTCATAGCAAATGTGTACAGCGCGAGCTGAAAATGCATTTACAGCACTAAAAAACCAAACTTTTATAACAGCTAAACCAAACGTTTCCAATGTAAATTTCCACCTTTATATAGTGTAGAAAGGCATCCTGAAGCCTGGAAAGTCATTAATTTGATTGTCCAGTATTTCCTTCATGAGATATTGCAACATTTAGAAAAAGTGTACAGCGCCAGCAGACAATGAATTTTCAGCACTAAAAAAACGAAACTTCATTAACAGCTAAACTAAACGTTTCCAATGTAAATTTCCACCTTTATATAGTGTAAAAAGACATCCTGAAGCCCGGGCAGCCATTAATTTGATTGTCCAATATTTCCCTTATGAGATAATGCCTCTCATAGCAAATGTGTACAGCGCGAGCTGAAAATGCATTTACAGCACTAAAAAACCAAACTTTTATAACAGCTAAACCAAACGTTTCCAATGTAAATTTCCACCTTTATATAGTGTAAAAAGACATCCTGAAGCCTGGGCAGTCATTAATTTGATTGTCCAATATTTCCCTTATGAGATAATGCCTCTCATAGCAAATGTGTACAGCGCGAGCTGAAAATGCATTTACAGCACTAAAAAAACAAACTTTTATAACAGCTAAACCAAACGTTTCCAATGTAAATTTCCACCTTTATATAGTGTAGAAAGGCATCCTGAAGCCTGGAAAGTCATTAATTTGATTGTCCAGTATTTCCTTCATGAGATATTGCAACACTTAGAAAAAGTGTACAGCGCCAGCAGACAATGAATTTTCAGCACTAAAAAAACGAAACTTCATTAACAGCTAAACTAAATGTTTCCAATGTAAATTTCCACCTTTATATAGTGTAAAAAGACATCCTGAAGCCTGGGCAGTCATTAATTTGATTGTCCAATATTTCCCTTATGAGATAATGCCTCTCATAGCAAATGTGTACAGCGCGAGCTGAAAATGCATTTACAGCACTAAAAAACCAAACTTTTATAACAGCTAAACCAAACGTTTCCAATGTAAATTTCTTCCTTTATATAGTGTAAAAAGGCATCCTGAAGCCTGGAAAGTCTTTAATTTGATTGTCCAGTATTTCCTTCATGAGATATTGCAACACTTAGAAAAAGTGTACAGCGCCAGCAGACAATGAATTTCCAGCACGAAAAAAACGAAACTTCATTAACAGCTAAACTAAACGTTTCCAATGTAAATTTCCACCTTTATATAGTGTAAAAAGACATCCTGAAGCCTGGGCAGTCATTAATTTGATTGTCCAATATTTCCCTTATGAGATAATGCCTCTCATAGCAAATGTGTACAGCGCGAGCTGAAAATTCATTTACAGCACTAAAAAACCAAACTTTTATAACAGCTAAACCAAACGTTTCCAATGTAAATTTCCACCTTTATATAGTGTAGAAAGGCATCCTGAAGCCTGGAAAGTCATTAATTTGATTGTCCAGTATTTCCTTCATGAGATATTGCAACACTTAGAAAAGGTGTACAGCGCCAGCAGACAATGAATTTTCAGCACTAAAAAAACGAAACTTCATTAACAGCTAAACCAAATGTTTCCAATGTAAATTTCCACATTTATAGAGTGTAAAAATGCATCCTGAAGCCTGGGCAGTCATTAATTTGATTGTCCAATATTTCCCTTATGAGATAATGCCTCTCATAGCAAATGTGTACAGCGCGAGCTGAAAATGCATTTACAGCACTAAAAAACCAAACTTTTATAACAGCTAAACCAAACGTTTCCAATGTAAATTTCCACCTTTATATAGTGTAGAAAGGCATCCTGAAGCCTGGAAAGTCATTAATTTGATTGTCCAGTATTTCCTTCATGAGATATTGCAACACTTAGAAAAAGTGTACAGCGCCAGCAGACAATGAATTTTCAGCACTAAAAAAACGAAACTTCATTAACAGCTAAACCAAACGTTTCCAATGTAAATTTCCACATTTATAGAGTGTAAAAAGGCATCCTGAAGCCTGGGAAGTCATTAATTTGATTGTCCAGTATTTCCCTTATGAGATAATGCCTCACATAGCAAATGTGTACAGTGCGAGCTGAAAATGCATTTTCAGCACTAAAAAAACAAACTTTTATAACAGCTAAACCAAACGTTTCCAATGTAAATTTCCACCTTTATATAGTGTAAAAAGACATCCTGAAGCCTGGGCAGTCATTAATTTGATTGTCCAGTATTTCCCTTATGCGATAATGCCTCACATAGCAAATGTGTACAGCGCGAGCTGAAAATGCATTTACAGCACTAAAAACCCAAACTTTTATAACAGCTAAACCAAACGTTTCCAATGTAAATTTCCACCTTTATATAGTGTAGAAAGGCATCCTGAAGCCTGGAAGGTCATTAATTTGATTGTCCAGTATTTCCTTCATGAGATATTGCAACACTTAGAAAAAGTGTACAGCGCCAGCAGACAATGAATTTTCAGCACTAAAAAAACGAAACTTCATTAACAGCTAAACTAAATGTTTCCAATGTAAATTTCCACCTTTATATAGTGTAAAAAGACATCCTGAAGCCTGGGCAGTCATTAATTTGATTGTCCAATATTTCCCTTATGAGATAATGCCTCTCATAGCAAATGTGTACAGCGCGAGCTGAAAATGCATTTACAGCACTAAAAAACCAAACTTTTATAACAGCTAAACCAAACGTTTCCAATGTAAATTTCCACCTTTATATAGTGTAAAAAGGCATCCTGAAGCCTGGAAAGTCTTTAATTTGATTGTCCAGTATTTCCTTCATGAGATATTGCAACACTTAGAAAAAGTGTACAGCGCCAGCAGACAATGAATTTTCAGCACTAAAAAAACGAAACTTCATTAACAGCTAAACTAAATGTTTCCAATGTAAATTTCCACCTTTATATAGTGTAAAAAGACATCCTGAAGCCTGGGCAGTCATTAATTTGATTGTCCAATATTTCCCTTATGAGATAATGCCTCTCATAGCAAATGTGTACAGCGCGAGCTGAAAATGCATTTACAGCACTAAAAAACCAAACTTTTATAACAGCTAAACCAAACGTTTCCAATGTAAATTTCCACCTTTATATAGTGTAAAAAGGCATCCTGAAGCCTGGAAAGTCTTTAATTTGATTGTCCAGTATTTCCTTCATGAGATATTGCAACACTTAGAAAAAGTGTACAGCGCCAGCAGACAATGAATTTCCAGCACGAAAAAAACGAAACTTCATTAACAGCTAAACTAAACGTTTCCAATGTAAATTTCCACCTTTATATAGTGTAAAAAGACATCCTGAAGCCTGGGCAGTCATTAATTTGATTGTCCAATATTTCCCTTATGAGATAATGCCTCTCATAGCAAATGTGTACAGCGCGAGCTGAAAATTCATTTACAGCACTAAAAAACCAAACTTTTATAACAGCTAAACCAAACGTTTCCAATGTAAATTTCCACCTTTATATAGTGTAGAAAGGCATCCTGAAGCCTGGAAAGTCATTAATTTGATTGTCCAGTATTTCCTTCATGAGATATTGCAACACTTAGAAAAAGTGTACAGCGCCAGCAGACAATGAATTTTCAGCACTAAAAAAACGAAACTTCATTAACAGCTAAACCAAACGTTTCCAATGTAAATTTCCACATTTATAGAGTGTAAAAAGGCATCCTGAAGCCTGGGAAGTCATTAATTTGATTGTCCAGTATTTCCCTTATGAGATAATGCCTCACATAGCAAATGTGTACAGTGCGAGCTGAAAATGCATTTTCAGCACTAAAAAACCAAACTTTTATAACAGCTAAACCAAACGTTTCCAATGTAAATTTCCACCTTTATATAGTGTAAAAAGACATCCTGAAGCCTGGGCAGTCATTAATTTGATTGTCCAGTATTTCCCTTATGAGATAATGCCTCACATAGCAAATGTGTACAGCGCGAGCTGAAAATGCATTTACAGCACTAAAAAAAACAAACTTTTATAACAGCTAAACCAAACGTTTCCAATGTAAATTTCCACATTTATAGAGTGTAAAAATGCATCCTGAAGCCTGGGAAGTCATTAATTTGATTGTCCAGTATTTCCCTTATGAGATAATGCCTCACATAGCAAATGTGTACAGTGCGAGCTGAAAATGCATTTTCAGCACTAAAAAACCAAACTTTTATAACAGCTAAACCAAACGTTTCCAATGTAAATTTCCACCTTTATATAGTGTAAAAAGACATCCTGAAGCCTGGGCAGTCATTAATTTGATTGTCCAATATTTCCCTTATGAGATAATGCCTCTCATAGCAAATGTGTACAGCGCGAGCTGAAAATGCATTTACAGCACTAAAAAACCAAACTTTTAAAACAGCTAAACCAAACGTTTCCAATGTAAATTTCCACCTTTATATAGTGTAAAAAGACATCCTGAAGCCTGGGCAGTCATTAATTTGATTGTCCAATATTTCCCTTATGAGATAATGCCTCTCATAGCAAATGTGTACAGCGCGAGCTGAAAATGCATTTACAGCACTAAAAAACCAAACTTTTATAACAGCTAAACCAAACGTTTCCAATGTAAATTTCCACCTTTATATAGTGTAGAAAGGCATCCTGAAGCCTGGAAAGTCATTAATTTGATTGTCCAGTATTTCCTTCATGAGATATTGCAACACTTAGAAAAAGTGTACAGCGCCAGCAGACAATGAATTTTCAGCACTAAAAAAACGAAACTTCATTAACAGCTAAACTAAATGTTTCAGATCTAAATTTCCACCTTTATATAGTGTAAAAAGACATCCTGAAGCCTGGGCAGTCATTAATTTGATTGTCCAATATTTCCCTTATGAGATAATGCCTCTCATAGCAAATGTGTACAGCGCGAGCTGAAAATGCATTTACAGCACTAAAAAACCAAACTTTTATAACAGCTAAACCAAACGTTTCCAATGTAAATTTCCACCTTTATATAGTGTAAAAAGGCATCCTGAAGCCTGGAAAGTCTTTAATTTGATTGTCCAGTATTTCCTTCATGAGATATTGCAACACTTAGAAAAAGTGTACAGCGCCAGCAGACAATGAATTTTCAGCACTAAATAAACGAAACTTCATTAACAGCTAAAGTAAACGTTTCCAATGTAAATTTCCACCTTTATATAGTGTAAAAAGACATCCTGAAGCCTGGGCAGTCATTAATTTGATTGTCCAATATTTCCCTTATGAGATAATGCCTCTCATAGCAAATGTGTACAGTGCGAGCTGAAAATGCATTTACAGCACTAAAAAAACAAACTTTTATAACAGCTAAACCAAACGTTTCCAATGTAAATTTCCACCTTTATATAGTGTAAAAAGACATCCTGAAGCCTGGGCAGTCATTAATTTGATTGTCCAATATTTCCCTTATGAGATAATGCCTCTCATAGCAAATGTGTACAGCGCGAGCTGAAAATGCATTTACAGCACTAAAAAACCAAACTTTTATAACAGCTAAACCAAACGTTTCCAATGTAAATTTCCACCTTTATATAGTGTAGAAAGGCATCCTGAAGCCTGGAAAGTCATTAATTTGATTGTCCAGTATTTCCTTCATGAGATATTGCAACACTTAGAAAAAGTGTACAGCGCCAGCAGACAATGAATTTTCAGCACTAAAAAAAACGAAACTTCATTAACAGCTAAACCAAACGTTTCCAATGTAAATTTCCACATTTATAGAGTGTAAAAAGGCATCCTGAAGCCTGGGAAGTCATTAATTTGATTGTCCAGTATTTCCCTTATGAGATAATGCCTCTCATTGCAAATGTGTACAGCGCGAGCTGAAAATGCATTTTCAGCACTAAAAAACCAAACTTTTATAACACCTAAACCAAACGTTTCCAATGTAAATTTCCTCCTTTATATAGTGTAAAAAGACATCCTGAAGCCTGGGCAGTCATTAATTTGATTGTCCAATATTTCCCTTATGAGATAATGCCTCTCATAGCAAATGTGTACAGCGCGAGCTGAAAATGCATTTACAGCACTAAAAAACCAAACTTTTATAACAGCTAAACCAAACGTTTCCAATGTAAATTTCCACCTTTATATAGTGTAGAAAGGCATCCTGAAGCCTGGAAAGTCATTAATTTGATTGTCCAGTATTTCCTTCATGAGATATTGCAACATTTAGAAAAAGTGTACAGCGCCAGCAGACAATGAATTTTCAGCACTAAAAAAACGAAACTTCATTAACAGCTAAACTAAACGTTTCCAATGTAAATTTCCACCTTTATATAGTGTAAAAAGACATCCTGAAGCCCGGGCAGCCATTAATTTGATTGTCCAATATTTCCCTTATGAGATAATGCCTCTCATAGCAAATGTGTACAGCGCGAGCTGAAAATGCATTTACAGCACTAAAAAACCAAACTTTTATAACAGCTAAACCAAACGTTTCCAATGTAAATTTCCACCTTTATATAGTGTAAAAAGACATCCTGAAGCCTGGGCAGTCATTAATTTGATTGTCCAATATTTCCCTTATGAGATAATGCCTCTCATAGCAAATGTGTACAGCGCGAGCTGAAAATGCATTTACAGCACTAAAAAAACAAACTTTTATAACAGCTAAACCAAACGTTTCCAATGTAAATTTCCACCTTTATATAGTGTAGAAAGGCATCCTGAAGCCTGGAAAGTCATTAATTTGATTGTCCAGTATTTCCTTCATGAGATATTGCAACACTTAGAAAAAGTGTACAGCGCCAGCAGACAATGAATTTTCAGCACTAAAAAAACGAAACTTCATTAACAGCTAAACTAAATGTTTCCAATGTAAATTTCCACCTTTATATAGTGTAAAAAGACATCCTGAAGCCTGGGCAGTCATTAATTTGATTGTCCAATATTTCCCTTATGAGATAATGCCTCTCATAGCAAATGTGTACAGCGCGAGCTGAAAATGCATTTACAGCACTAAAAAACCAAACTTTTATAACAGCTAAACCAAACGTTTCCAATGTAAATTTCCACCTTTATATAGTGTAAAAAGGCATCCTGAAGCCTGGAAAGTCTTTAATTTGATTGTCCAGTATTTCCTTCATGAGATATTGCAACACTTAGAAAAAGTGTACAGCGCCAGCAGACAATGAATTTCCAGCACGAAAAAAACGAAACTTCATTAACAGCTAAACTAAACGTTTCCAATGTAAATTTCCACCTTTATATAGTGTAAAAAGACATCCTGAAGCCTGGGCAGTCATTAATTTGATTGTCCAATATTTCCCTTATGAGATAATGCCTCTCATAGCAAATGTGTACAGCGCGAGCTGAAAATTCATTTACAGCACTAAAAAACCAAACTTTTATAACAGCTAAACCAAACGTTTCCAATGTAAATTTCCACCTTTATATAGTGTAGAAAGGCATCCTGAAGCCTGGAAAGTCATTAATTTGATTGTCCAGTATTTCCTTCATGAGATATTGCAACACTTAGAAAAGGTGTACAGCGCCAGCAGACAATGAATTTTCAGCACTAAAAAAACGAAACTTCATTAACAGCTAAACCAAATGTTTCCAATGTAAATTTCCACATTTATAGAGTGTAAAAATGCATCCTGAAGCCTGGGCAGTCATTAATTTGATTGTCCAATATTTCCCTTATGAGATAATGCCTCTCATAGCAAATGTGTACAGCGCGAGCTGAAAATGCATTTACAGCACTAAAAAACCAAACTTTTATAACAGCTAAACCAAACGTTTCCAATGTAAATTTCCACCTTTATATAGTGTAGAAAGGCATCCTGAAGCCTGGAAAGTCATTAATTTGATTGTCCAGTATTTCCTTCATGAGATATTGCAACACTTAGAAAAAGTGTACAGCGCCAGCAGACAATGAATTTTCAGCACTAAAAAAACGAAACTTCATTAACAGCTAAACCAAACGTTTCCAATGTAAATTTCCACATTTATAGAGTGTAAAAAGGCATCCTGAAGCCTGGGAAGTCATTAATTTGATTGTCCAGTATTTCCCTTATGAGATAATGCCTCACATAGCAAATGTGTACAGTGCGAGCTGAAAATGCATTTTCAGCACTAAAAAAACAAACTTTTATAACAGCTAAACCAAACGTTTCCAATGTAAATTTCCACCTTTATATAGTGTAAAAAGACATCCTGAAGCCTGGGCAGTCATTAATTTGATTGTCCAGTATTTCCCTTATGCGATAATGCCTCACATAGCAAATGTGTACAGCGCGAGCTGAAAATGCATTTACAGCACTAAAAACCCAAACTTTTATAACAGCTAAACCAAACGTTTCCAATGTAAATTTCCACCTTTATATAGTGTAGAAAGGCATCCTGAAGCCTGGAAGGTCATTAATTTGATTGTCCAGTATTTCCTTCATGAGATATTGCAACACTTAGAAAAAGTGTACAGCGCCAGCAGACAATGAATTTTCAGCACTAAAAAAACGAAACTTCATTAACAGCTAAACTAAATGTTTCCAATGTAAATTTCCACCTTTATATAGTGTAAAAAGACATCCTGAAGCCTGGGCAGTCATTAATTTGATTGTCCAATATTTCCCTTATGAGATAATGCCTCTCATAGCAAATGTGTACAGCGCGAGCTGAAAATGCATTTACAGCACTAAAAAACCAAACTTTTATAACAGCTAAACCAAACGTTTCCAATGTAAATTTCCACCTTTATATAGTGTAAAAAGGCATCCTGAAGCCTGGAAAGTCTTTAATTTGATTGTCCAGTATTTCCTTCATGAGATATTGCAACACTTAGAAAAAGTGTACAGCGCCAGCAGACAATGAATTTCCAGCACGAAAAAAACGAAACTTCATTAACAGCTAAACTAAACGTTTCCAATGTAAATTTCCACCTTTATATAGTGTAAAAAGACATCCTGAAGCCTGGGCAGTCATTAATTTGATTGTCCAATATTTCCCTTATGAGATAATGCCTCTCATAGCAAATGTGTACAGCGCGAGCTGAAAATTCATTTACAGCACTAAAAAACCAAACTTTTATAACAGCTAAACCAAACGTTTCCAATGTAAATTTCCACCTTTATATAGTGTAGAAAGGCATCCTGAAGCCTGGAAAGTCATTAATTTGATTGTCCAGTATTTCCTTCATGAGATATTGCAACACTTAGAAAAAGTGTACAGCGCCAGCAGACAATGAATTTTCAGCACTAAAAAAACGAAACTTCATTAACAGCTAAACCAAACGTTTCCAATGTAAATTTCCACATTTATAGAGTGTAAAAAGGCATCCTGAAGCCTGGGAAGTCATTAATTTGATTGTCCAGTATTTCCCTTATGAGATAATGCCTCACATAGCAAATGTGTACAGTGCGAGCTGAAAATGCATTTTCAGCACTAAAAAACCAAACTTTTATAACAGCTAAACCAAACGTTTCCAATGTAAATTTCCACCTTTATATAGTGTAAAAAGACATCCTGAAGCCTGGGCAGTCATTAATTTGATTGTCCAGTATTTCCCTTATGAGATAATGCCTCACATAGCAAATGTGTACAGCGCGAGCTGAAAATGCATTTACAGCACTAAAAAAACCAAACTTTTATAACAGCTAAACCAAACGTTTCCAATGTAAATTTCCACATTTATAGAGTGTAAAAATGCATCCTGAAGCCTGGGAAGTCATTAATTTGATTGTCCAGTATTTCCCTTATGAGATAATGCCTCACATAGCAAATGTGTACAGTGCGAGCTGAAAATGCATTTTCAGCACTAAAAAACCAAACTTTTATAACAGCTAAACCAAACGTTTCCAATGTAAATTTCCACCTTTATATAGTGTAAAAAGACATCCTGAAGCCTGGGCAGTCATTAATTTGATTGTCCAATATTTCCCTTATGAGATAATGCCTCTCATAGCAAATGTGTACAGCGCGAGCTGAAAATGCATTTACAGCACTAAAAAACCAAACTTTTAAAACAGCTAAACCAAACGTTTCCAATGTAAATTTCCACCTTTATATAGTGTAAAAAGACATCCTGAAGCCTGGGCAGTCATTAATTTGATTGTCCAATATTTCCCTTATGAGATAATGCCTCTCATAGCAAATGTGTACAGCGCGAGCTGAAAATGCATTTACAGCACTAAAAAAACAAACTTTTATAACAGCTAAACCAAACGTTTCCAATGTAAATTTCCACCTTTATATAGTGTAGAAAGGCATCCTGAAGCCTGGAAAGTCATTAATTTGATTGTCCAGTATTTCCTTCATGAGATATTGCAACACTTAGAAAAAGTGTACAGCGCCAGCAGACAATGAATTTTCAGCACTAAAAAAACGAAACTTCATTAACAGCTAAACTAAATGTTTCAGATGTAAATTTCCACCTTTATATAGTGTAAAAAGACATCCTGAAGCCTGGGCAGTCATTAATTTGATTGTCCAATATTTCCCTTATGAGATAATGCCTCTCATAGCAAATGTGTACAGCGCGAGCTGAAAATGCATTTACAGCACTAAAAAACCAAACTTTTATAACAGCTAAACCAAACGTTTCCAATGTAAATTTCCACCTTTATATAGTGTAGAAAGGCATCCTGAAGCCTGGAAAGTCATTAATTTGATTGTCCAGTATTTCCTTCATGAGATATTGCAACACTTAGAAAAAGTGTACAGCGCCAGCAGACAATGAATTTTCAGCACTAAAAAAACGAAACTTCATTAACAGCTAAACCAAACGTTTCCAATGTAAATTTCCACATTTATAGAGTGTAAAAAGGCATCCTGAAGCCTGGGAAGTCATTAATTTGATTGTCCAGTATTTCCCTTATGAGATAATGCCTCACATAGCAAATGTGTACAGTGCGAGCTGAAAATGCATTTTCAGCACTAAAAAACCAAACTTTTATAAAAGCTAAACCAAACGTTTCCAATGTAAATTTCCACCTTTATATAGTGTAAAAAGACATCCTGAAGCCTGGGCAGTCATTAATTTGATTGTCCAGTATTTCCCTTATGAGATAATGCCTCACATAGCAAATGTGTACAGCGCGAGCTGAAAATGCATTTACAGCACTAAAAAAACAAACTTTTATAACAGCTAAACCAAACGTTTCCAATGTAAATTTCCACATTTATAGAGTGTAAAAATGCATCCTGAAGCCTGGGAAGTCATTAATTTGATTGTCCAGTATTTCCCTTATGAGATAATGCCTCACATAGCAAATGTGTACAGTGCGAGCTGAAAATGCATTTTCAGCACTAAAAAACCAAACTTTTATAACAGCTAAACCAAACGTTTCCAATGTAAATTTCCACCTTTATATAGTGTAAAAAGACATCCTGAAGCCTGGGCAGTCATTAATTTGATTGTCCAATATTTCCCTTATGAGATAATGCCTCTCATAGCAAATGTGTACAGCGCGAGCTGAAAATGCATTTACAGCACTAAAAAACCAAACTTTTATAACAGCTAAACCAAACGTTTCCAATGTAAATTTCCACCTTTATATAGTGTAGAAAGGCATCCTGAAGCCTGGAAAGTCATTAATTTGATTGTCCAGTATTTCCTTCATGAGATATTGCAACACTTAGAAAAAGTGTACAGCGCCAGTAGACAATGAATTTTCAGCACTAAAAAAACGAAACTTCATTAACAGCTAAACTAAACGTTTCCAATGTAAATTTCCACCTTTATATAGTGTAAAAAGACATCCTGAAGCCTGGGCAGTCATTAATTTGATTGTCCAATATTTCCCTTATGAGATAATGCCTCTCATAGCAAATGTGTACAGCGCGAGCTGAAAATGCATTTACAGCACTAAAACACCAAACTTTTATAACAGCTAAACCAAACGTTTCCAATGTAAATTTCCACCTTTATATAGTGTAGAAAGGCATCCTGGAGCCTGGAAAGTCATTAATTTGATTGTCCAGTATTTCCTTCATGAGATATTGCAACACTTAGAAAAAGTGTACAGCGCCAGCAGACAATGAATTTTCAGCACTAAAAAAACCAAACTTTTATAACAGCTAAACCAAACGTTTCCAATGTAAATTTCCACCTTTATATAGTGTAGAAAGGCATCCTGAAGCCTGGAAAGTCATTAATTTGATTGTCCAGTATTTCCTTCATGAGATAATGCCTCACATAGCAAATGTGTACAGTGCGAGCTGAAAATGCATTTTCAGCACTAAAAAAACAAACTTTTATAACAGCTAAACCAAACGTTTCCAATGTAAATTTCCACCTTTATATAGTGTAAAAAGACATCCTGAAGCCTGGGCAGTCATTAATTTGATTGTCCAATATTTCCCTTATGAGATAATGCCTCTCATAGCAAATGTGTACAGCGCGAGCTGAAAATGCATTTACAGCACTAAAACACCAAACTTTTATAACAGCTAAACCAAACGTTTCCAATGTAAATTTCCACCTTTATATAGTGTAGAAAGGCATCCTGGAGCCTGGAAAGTCATTAATTTGATTGTCCAGTATTTCCTTCATGAGATATTGCAACACTTAGAAAAAGTGTACAGCGCCAGCAGACAATGAATTTTCAGCACTAAAAAAACGAAACTTCATTAACAGCTAAACCAAACGTTTCCAATGTAAATTTCCACATTTATAGAGTGTAAAAAGGCATCCTGAAGCCTGGGAAGTCATTAATTTGATTGTCCAGTATTTCCCTTATGAGATAATGCCTCACATAGCAAATGTGTACAGTGCGAGCTGAAAATGCATTTTCAGCACTAAAAAACCAAACTTTTATAACAGCTAAACCAAACGTTTCCAATGTAAATTTCCACCTTTATATAGTGTAAAAAGACATCCTGAAGCCTGGGCAGTCATTAATTTGATTGTCCAGTATTTCCCTTATGAGATAATGCCTCACATAGCAAATGTGTACAGCGCGAGCTGAAAATGCATTTACAGCACTAAAAAAACCAAACTTTTATAACAGCTAAACCAAACGTTTCCAATGTAAATTTCCACATTTATAGAGTGTAAAAATGCATCCTGAAGCCTGGGAAGTCATTAATTTGATTGTCCAGTATTTCCCTTATGAGATAATGCCTCACATAGCAAATGTGTACAGTGCGAGCTGAAAATGCATTTTCAGCACTAAAAAACCAAACTTTTATAACAGCTAAACCAAACGTTTCCAATGTAAATTTCCACCTTTATATAGTGTAAAAAGACATCCTGAAGCCTGGGCAGTCATTAATTTGATTGTCCAATATTTCCCTTATGAGATAATGCCTCTCATAGCAAATGTGTACAGCGCGAGCTGAAAATGCATTTACAGCACTAAAAAACCAAACTTTTAAAACAGCTAAACCAAACGTTTCCAATGTAAATTTCCACCTTTATATAGTGTAAAAAGACATCCTGAAGCCTGGGCAGTCATTAATTTGATTGTCCAATATTTCCCTTATGAGATAATGCCTCTCATAGCAAATGTGTACAGCGCGAGCTGAAAATGCATTTACAGCACTAAAAAAACAAACTTTTATAACAGCTAAACCAAACGTTTCCAATGTAAATTTCCACCTTTATATAGTGTAGAAAGGCATCCTGAAGCCTGGAAAGTCATTAATTTGATTGTCCAGTATTTCCTTCATGAGATATTGCAACACTTAGAAAAAGTGTACAGCGCCAGCAGACAATGAATTTTCAGCACTAAAAAAACGAAACTTCATTAACAGCTAAACTAAATGTTTCAGATGTAAATTTCCACCTTTATATAGTGTAAAAAGACATCCTGAAGCCTGGGCAGTCATTAATTTGATTGTCCAATATTTCCCTTATGAGATAATGCCTCTCATAGCAAATGTGTACAGCGCGAGCTGAAAATGCATTTACAGCACTAAAAAACCAAACTTTTATAACAGCTAAACCAAACGTTTCCAATGTAAATTTCCACCTTTATATAGTGTAGAAAGGCATCCTGAAGCCTGGAAAGTCATTAATTTGATTGTCCAGTATTTCCTTCATGAGATATTGCAACACTTAGAAAAAGTGTACAGCGCCAGCAGACAATGAATTTTCAGCACTAAAAAAACGAAACTTCATTAACAGCTAAACCAAACGTTTCCAATGTAAATTTCCACATTTATAGAGTGTAAAAAGGCATCCTGAAGCCTGGGAAGTCATTAATTTGATTGTCCAGTATTTCCCTTATGAGATAATGCCTCACATAGCAAATGTGTACAGTGCGAGCTGAAAATGCATTTTCAGCACTAAAAAACCAAACTTTTATAAAAGCTAAACCAAACGTTTCCAATGTAAATTTCCACCTTTATATAGTGTAAAAAGACATCCTGAAGCCTGGGCAGTCATTAATTTGATTGTCCAGTATTTCCCTTATGAGATAATGCCTCACATAGCAAATGTGTACAGCGCGAGCTGAAAATGCATTTACAGCACTAAAAAAACAAACTTTTATAACAGCTAAACCAAACGTTTCCAATGTAAATTTCCACATTTATAGAGTGTAAAAATGCATCCTGAAGCCTGGGAAGTCATTAATTTGATTGTCCAGTATTTCCCTTATGAGATAATGCCTCACATAGCAAATGTGTACAGTGCGAGCTGAAAATGCATTTTCAGCACTAAAAAACCAAACTTTTATAACAGCTAAACCAAACGTTTCCAATGTAAATTTCCACCTTTATATAGTGTAAAAAGACATCCTGAAGCCTGGGCAGTCATTAATTTGATTGTCCAATATTTCCCTTATGAGATAATGCCTCTCATAGCAAATGTGTACAGCGCGAGCTGAAAATGCATTTACAGCACTAAAAAACCAAACTTTTATAACAGCTAAACCAAACGTTTCCAATGTAAATTTCCACCTTTATATAGTGTAGAAAGGCATCCTGAAGCCTGGAAAGTCATTAATTTGATTGTCCAGTATTTCCTTCATGAGATATTGCAACACTTAGAAAAAGTGTACAGCGCCAGTAGACAATGAATTTTCAGCACTAAAAAAACGAAACTTCATTAACAGCTAAACTAAACGTTTCCAATGTAAATTTCCACCTTTATATAGTGTAAAAAGACATCCTGAAGCCTGGGCAGTCATTAATTTGATTGTCCAATATTTCCCTTATGAGATAATGCCTCTCATAGCAAATGTGTACAGCGCGAGCTGAAAATGCATTTACAGCACTAAAACACCAAACTTTTATAACAGCTAAACCAAACGTTTCCAATGTAAATTTCCACCTTTATATAGTGTAGAAAGGCATCCTGGAGCCTGGAAAGTCATTAATTTGATTGTCCAGTATTTCCTTCATGAGATATTGCAACACTTAGAAAAAGTGTACAGCGCCAGCAGACAATGAATTTTCAGCACTAAAAAAACCAAACTTTTATAACAGCTAAACCAAACGTTTCCAATGTAAATTTCCACCTTTATATAGTGTAGAAAGGCATCCTGAAGCCTGGAAAGTCATTAATTTGATTGTCCAGTATTTCCTTCATGAGATATTGCAACACTTAGAAAAAGTGTACAGCGCCAGCAGACAATGAATTTTCAGCACTAAAAAAACGAAACTTCATTAACAGCTAAACCAAACGTTTCCAATGTAAATTTCCACATTTATAGAGTGTAAAAAGGCATCCTGAAGCCTGGGAAGTCATTAATTTGATTGTCCAGTATTTCCCTTATGAGATAATGCCTCACATAGCAAATGTGTACAGTGCGAGCTGAAAATGCATTTTCAGCACTAAAAAACCAAACTTTTATAACAGCTAAACCAAACGTTTCCAATGTAAATTTCCACCTTTATATAGTGTAAAAAGACATCCTGAAGCCTGGGCAGTCATTAATTTGATTGTCCAGTATTTCCCTTATGAGATAATGCCTCACATAGCAAATGTGTACAGCGCGAGCTGAAAATGCATTTACAGCACTAAAAAAACAAACTTTTATAACAGCTAAACCAAACGTTTCCAATGTAAATTTCCACATTTATAGAGTGTAAAAATGCATCCTGAAGCCTGGGAAGTCATTAATTTGATTGTCCAGTATTTCCCTTATGAGATAATGCCTCACATAGCAAATGTGTACAGTGCGAGCTGAAAATGCATTTTCAGCACTAAAAAACCAAACTTTTATAACAGCTAAACCAAACGTTTCCAATGTAAATTTCCACCTTTATATAGTGTAAAAAGACATCCTGAAGCCTGGGCAGTCATTAATTTGATTGTCCAATATTTCCCTTATGAGATAATGCCTCTCATAGCAAATGTGTACAGCGCGAGCTGAAAATGCATTTACAGCACTAAAAAACCAAACTTTTATAACAGCTAAACCAAACGTTTCCAATGTAAATTTCCACCTTTATATAGTGTAGAAAGGCATCCTGAAGCCTGGAAAGTCATTAATTTGATTGTCCAGTATTTCCTTCATGAGATATTGCAACACTTAGAAAAAGTGTACAGCGCCAGTAGACAATGAATTTTCAGCACTAAAAAAACGAAACTTCATTAACAGCTAAACTAAACGTTTCCGATGTAAATTTCCACCTTTATATAGTGTAAAAAGACATCCTGAAGCCTGGGCAGTCATTAATTTGATTGTCCAATATTTCCCTTATGAGATAATGCCTCTCATAGCAAATGTGTACAGCGCGAGCTGAAAATGCATTTACAGCACTAAAACACCAAACTTTTATAACAGCTAAACCAAACGTTTCCAATGTAAATTTCCACCTTTATATAGTGTAGAAAGGCATCCTGGAGCTTGGAAAGTCATTAATTTGATTGTCCAGTATTTCCTTCATGAGATATTGCAACACTTAGAAAAAGTGTACAGCGCCAGCAGACAATGAATTTTCAGCACTAAAAAAACCAAACTTTTATAACAGCTAAACCAAACGTTTCCAATGTAAATTTTCACCTTTATATAGTGTAAAAAGACATCCTGAAGCCTGGGCAGTCATTAATTTGATTGTCCAGTATTTCCCTTATGAGATAATGCCTCTCATAGCAAATGTGTACAGCGCGAGCTGAAAATGCATTTACAGCACTAAAACACCAAACTTTTATAAAAGCTAAACCAAACGTTTCCAATGTAAATTTCCACCTTTATATAGTGTAGAAAGGCATCCTGGAGCTTGGAAAGTCATTAATTTGATTGTCCAGTATTTCCTTCATGAGATATTGCAACACTTAGGAAAAGTGTACAGCGCCAGCAGACAATGAATTTTCAGCACTAAAAAAACGAAACTTCATTAACAGCTAAACTAAACGTTTCCAATGTAAATTTCCACCTTTATATAGTGTAAAAAGACATCCTGAAGCCTGGGCAGTCATTAATTTGATTGTCCAATATTTCCCTTATGAGATAATGCCTCTCATAGCAAATGTGTACAGCGCGAGCTGAAAATGCATTTACAGCACTAAAACACCAAACTTTTATAACAGCTAAACCAAACGTTTCCAATGTAAATTTCCACCTTTATATAGTGTAGAAAGGCATCCTGGAGCCTGGAAAGTCATTAATTTGATTGTCCAGTATTTCCTTCATGAGATATTGCAACACTTAGAAAAAGTGTACAGCGCCAGCAGACAATGAATTTTCAGCACTAAAAAAACCAAACTTTTATAACAGCTAAACCAAACGTTTCCAATGTAAATTTCCACCTTTATATAGTGTAAAAAGACATCCTGAAGCCTGGGCAGTCATTAATTTGATTGTCCAGTATTTCCCTTATGAGATAATGCCTCACATAGCAAATGTGTACAGCGCGAGCTGAAAATGCATTTACAGCACTAAAAAAACAAACTTTTATAACAGCTAAACCAAACGTTTCCAATGTAAATTTCCACCTTTATATAGTGTAGAAAGGCATCCTGAAGCCTGGAAAGTCATTAATTTGATTGTCCAGTATTTCCTTCATGAGATATTGCAACACTTAGAAAAAGTGTACAGCGCCAGCAGACAATGAATTTTCAGCACTAAAAAAACGAAACTTCATTAACAGCTAAACCAAACGTTTCCAATGTAAATTTCCACATTTATAGAGTGTAAAAAGGCATCCTGAAGCCTGGGAAGTCATTAATTTGATTGTCCAGTATTTCCCTTATGAGATAATGCCTCACATAGCAAATGTGTACAGTGCGAGCTGAAAATGCATTTTCAGCACTAAAAAACCAAACTTTTATAACAGCTAAACCAAACGTTTCCAATGTAAATTTCCACCTTTATATAGTGTAAAAAGACATCCTGAAGCCTGGGCAGTCATTAATTTGATTGTCCAGTATTTCCCTTATGAGATAATGCCTCACATAGCAAATGTGTACAGCGCGAGCTGAAAATGCATTTACAGCACTAAAAAAACAAACTTTTATAACAGCTAAACCAAACGTTTCCAATGTAAATTTCCACATTTATAGAGTGTAAAAATGCATCCTGAAGCCTGGGAAGTCATTAATTTGATTGTCCAGTATTTCCCTTATGAGATAATGCCTCACATAGCAAATGTGTACAGTGCGAGCTGAAAATGCATTTTCAGCACTAAAAAACCAAACTTTTATAACAGCTAAACCAAACGTTTCCAATGTAAATTTCCACCTTTATATAGTGTAAAAAGACATCCTGAAGCCTGGGCAGTCATTAATTTGATTGTCCAATATTTCCCTTATGAGATAATGCCTCTCATAGCAAATGTGTACAGCGCGAGCTGAAAATGCATTTACAGCACTAAAAAACCAAACTTTTATAACAGCTAAACCAAACGTTTCCAATGTAAATTTCCACCTTTATATAGTGTAGAAAGGCATCCTGAAGCCTGGAAAGTCATTAATTTGATTGTCCAGTATTTCCTTCATGAGATATTGCAACACTTAGAAAAAGTGTACAGCGCCAGTAGACAATGAATTTTCAGCACTAAAAAAACGAAACTTCATTAACAGCTAAACTAAACGTTTCCAATGTAAATTTCCACCTTTATATAGTGTAAAAAGACATCCTGAAGCCTGGGCAGTCATTAATTTGATTGTCCAATATTTCCCTTATGAGATAATGCCTCTCATAGCAAATGTGTACAGCGCGAGCTGAAAATGCATTTACAGCACTAAAACACCAAACTTTTATAACAGCTAAACCAAACGTTTCCAATGTAAATTTCCACCTTTATATAGTGTAGAAAGGCATCCTGGAGCTTGGAAAGTCATTAATTTGATTGTCCAGTATTTCCTTCATGAGATATTGCAACACTTAGAAAAATTGTACAGCGCCAGCAGACAATGAATTTTCAGCACTAAAAAAACCAAACTTTTATAACAGCTAAACCAAACGTTTCCAATGTAAATTTTCACCTTTATATAGTGTAAAAAGACATCCTGAAGCCTGGGCAGTCATTAATTTGATTGTCCAGTATTTCCCTTATGAGATAATGCCTCACATAGCAAATGTGTACAGCGCGAGCTGAAAATGCATTTACAGCACTAAAAAAACAAACTTTTATAACAGCTAAACCAAACGTTTCCAATGTAAATTTCCACCTTTATATAGTGTAGAAAGGCATCCTGAAGCCTGGAAAGTCATTAATTTGATTGTCCAGTATTTCCTACATGAGATATTGCAAAACTTAGAAAAAGTGTACAGCGCCAGCAGACAATGAATTTTCAGCACTAAAAAAACGAAACTTCATTAACAGCTAAACCAAACGTTTCCAATGTAAATTTCCACATTTATAGAGTGTAAAAAGGCATCCTGAAGCCTGGGAAGTCATTAATTTGATTGTCCAGTATTTCCCTTATGAGATAATGCCTCACATAGCAAATGTGTACAGTGCGAGCTGAAAATGCATTTTCAGCACTAAAAAACCAAACTTATATAACACCTAAACCAAACGTTTCCAATGTAAATTTCCACCTTTATATAGTGTAAAAAGACATCCTGAAGCCTGGGCAGTCATTAATTTGATTGTCCAATATTTCCCTTATGAGATAATGCCTCTCATAGCAAATGTGTACAGCGCGAGCTGAAAATGCATTTACAGCACTAAAAAACCAAACTTTTATAACAGCTAAACCAAACGTTTCCAATGTAAATTTCCACCTTTATATAGTGTAAAAAGACATCCTGAAGCCTGGGCAGTCATTAATTTGATTGTCCAATATTTCCCTTATGAGATAATGCCTCTCATAGCAAATGTGTACAGCGCGAGCTGAAAATGCATTTTCAGCACTAAAAAACCAAACTTTTATAACAGCTAAACCAAACGTTTCAAATGTAAATTTCCACCTTTATATAGTGTAAAAGGACATCCTGAAGCCTGGGCAGTCATTAATTTGATTGTCCAATATTTCCCTTATGAGATAATGCCTCTCATAGCAAATGTGTACAGCGCGAGCTGAAAATGCATTTACAGCACTAAAAAACCAAACTTTTATAACAGCTAAACCAAACGTTTCCAATGTAAATTTCCACCTTTATATAGTGTAGAAAGGCATCCTGAAGCCTGGAAAGTCATTAATTTGATTGTCCAGTATTTCCTTCATGAGATATTGCAACACTTAGAAAAAGTGTACAGCGCCAGCAGACAATGAATTTTCAGCACTAAAAAAACGAAACTTCATTAACAGCTAAACCAAACGTTTCCAATGTAAATTTCCACATTTATAGAGTGTAAAAAGGCATCCTGAAGCCTGGGAAGTCATTAATTTGATTGTCCAGTATTTCCCTTCTGAGATAATGCCTCACGTAGCAAATGTGTACAGTGCGAGCTGAAAATGCATTTTCAGCACTAAAAAAACAAACTTTTATAACAGCTAAACTAAACGTTTCCAATGTAAATTTCCACCTTTATATAGTGTAAAAAGACATCCTGAAGCCTGGGCAGTCATTAATTTGATTGTCCAAAATTTCCCTTATGAGATAATGCCTCTCATAGCAAATGTGTACAGCGCGAGCTGAAAATGCATTTACAGCACTAAAAAACCAAACTTTTATAACAGCTAAACCAAACGTTTCCAATGTAAATTTCCACCTTTATATAGTGTAGAAAGGCATCCTGAAGCCTGGAAAGTCATTAATTTGATTGTCCAGTATTTCCTTCATGAGATATTGCAACACTTAGAAAAAGTGTACAGCGCCAGCAGACAATGAATTTTCAGCACTAAAAAAACGAAACTTCATTAACAGCTAAACTAAACGTTTCCAATGTAAATTTCCACCTTTATATAGTGTAAAAAGACATTCTGAAGCCTGGGCAGTCATTAATTTGATTGTCCAATATTTCCCTTATGAGATAATGCCTCTCATAGCAAATGTGTACAGCGCGAGCTGAAAATGCATTTACAGCACTAAAAAACCAAACTTTTATAACAGCTAAACCAAACGTTTCCAATGTAAATTTCCACCTTTATATAGTGTAGAAAGGCATCCTGAAGCCTGGAAAGTCATTAATTTGATTGTCCAGTATTTCCTTCATGAGATATTGCAACACTTAGAAAAAGTGTACAGCGCCAGCAGACAATGAATTTTCAGCACTAAAAAAACGAAACTTCATTAACAGCTAAACCAAACGTTTCCAATGTAAATTTCCACATTTATAGAGTGTAAAAAGGCATCCTGAAGCCTGGGAAGTCATTAATTTGATTGTCCAGTATTTCCCTTCTGAGATAATGCCTCACGTAGCAAATGTGTACAGTGCGAGCTGAAAATGCATTTTCAGCACTAAAAAAACAAACTTTTATAACAGCTAAACTAAACGTTTCCAATGTAAATTTCCACCTTTATATAGTGTAAAAAGACATCCTGAAGCCTGGGCAGTCATTAATTTGATTGTCCAATATTTCCCTTATGAGATAATGCCTCTCATAGCAAATGTGTACAGCGCGAGCTGAAAATGCATTTACAGCACTAAAAAAACAAACTTTTATAACAGCTAAACTAAACGTTTCCAATGTAAATTTCCACCTTTATATAGTGTAAAAAGACATCCTGAAGCCTGGGCAGTCATTAATTTGATTGTCCAATATTTCCCTTATGAGATAATGCCTCTCATAGCAAATGTGTACAGCGCGAGCTGAAAATGCATTTACAGCACTAAAAACCCAAACTTTTATAACAGCTAAACCAAACGTTTCCAATGTAAATTTCCACCTTTATATAGTGTAGAAAGGCATCCTGAAGCCTGGAAAGTCATTAATTTGATTGTCCAGTATTTCCTTCATGAGATATTGCAACACTTAGAAAAGGTGTCCAGCGCCAGCAGACAATGAATTTTCAGCACTAAAAAAACGAAACTTCATTAACAGCTAAACCAAACGTTTCCAATGTAAATTTCCACATTTATAGAGTGTAAAAATGCATCCTGAAGCCTGGGAAGTCATTAATTTGATTGTGCAGTATTTCCCTTATGAGATAATGCCTCACATAGCAAATGTGTACAGTGCGAGCTGAAAATGCATTTTCAGCACTAAAAAAACAAACTTTTATAACAGCTAAACCAAACGTTTCCAATGTAAATTTCCACCTTTATATAGTGTAAAAAGGCATCCTGAAGCCTGGAAAGTCATTAATTTGATTGTCCAGTATTTCCTTCATGAGATATTGCAACACTTAGAAAAAGTGTACAGCGCCAGTAGACAATGAATTTTCAGCACTAAAAAAACGAAACTTCATTAACAGCTAAACTAAACGTTTCCAATGTAAATTTCCACCTTTATCTAGTGTAAAAAGACATCCTGAAGCCTGGGCAGTCATTAATTTGATTGTCCAATATTTCCCTTATGAGATAATGCCTCTCATAGCAAATGTGTACAGCGCGAGCTGAAAATGCATTTACAGCACTAAAAAACCAAACTTTTATAACAGCTAAACCAAACGTTTCCAATGTAAATTTCCCCCTTTATATCGTGTAGAAAGGCATCCTGGAGCCTGGAAAGTCATTAATTTGATTGTCCAGTATTTCCTTCATGAGATATTGCAACACTTAGAAAAAGTGTACAGCGCCAGCAGACAATGAATTTTCAGCACTAAAAAAACCAAACTTTTATAACAGCTAAACCAAACGTTTCCAATGTAAATTTCCACCTTTATATAGTGTAAAAAGACATCCTGAAGCCTGGGCAGTCATTAATTTGATTGTCCAGTATTTCCCTTATGAGATAATGCCTCACATAGCAAATGTGTACAGCGCGAGCTGAAAATGCATTTACAGCACTAAAAAAACAAACTTTTATAACAGCTAAACCAAACGTTTCCAATGTAAATTTCCACCTTTATATAGTGTAGAAAGGCATCCTGAAGCCTGGAAAGTCATTAATTTGATTGTCCAGTATTTCCTTCATGAGATATTGCAACACTTAGAAAAAGTGTACAGCGCCAGCAGACAATGAATTTTCAGCACTAAAAAAACGAAACTTCATTAACAGCTAAACCAAACGTTTCCAATGTAAATTTCCACATTTATAGAGTGTAAAAAGGCATCCTGAAGCCTGGGAAGTCATTAATTTGATTGTCCAGTATTTCCCTTATGAGATAATGCCTCACATAGCAAATGTGTACAGTGCGAGCTGAAAATGCATTTTCAGCACTAAAAAACCAAACTTTTATAACACCTAAACCAAACGTTTCCAATGTAAATTTCCACCTTTATATAGTGTAGAAAGGCATCCTGAAGCCTGGAAAGTCATTAATTTGATTGTCCAGTATTTCCTTCATGAGATATTGCAACACTTAGAAAAAGTGTACAGCGCCAGCAGACAATGAATTTTCAGCACTAAAAAAACGAAACTTCATTAACAGCTAAACCAAACGTTTCCAATGTAAATTTCCACATTTATAGAGTGTAAAAAGGCATCCTGAAGCCTGGGAAGTCATTAATTTGATTGTCCAGTATTTCCCTTATGAGATAATGCCTCACATAGCAAATGTGTACAGTGCGAGCTGAAAATGCATTTTCAGCACTAAAAAACCAAACTTTTATAACAGCTAAACCAAACGTTTCCAATGTAAATTTCCACCTTTATATAGTGTAAAAAGACATCCTGAAGCCTGGGCAGTCATTAATTTGATTGTCCAGTATTTCCCTTATGAGATAATGCCTCACATAGCAAATGTGTACAGCGCGAGCTGAAAATGCATTTACAGCACTAAAAAAACAAACTTTTATAACAGCTAAACTAAACGTTTCCAATGTAAATTTCCACCTTTATATAGTGTAAAAAGACATCCTGAAGCCTGGGCAGTCATTAATTTGATTGTCCAATATTTCCCTTATGAGATAATGCCTCTCATAGCAAATGTGTACAGCGCGAGCTGATAATGCATTTACAGCACTAAAAAACCAAACTTTTATAACAGCTAAACCAAACGTTTCCAATTTAAATTTCCACCTTTATATAGTGTAGAAAGGCATCCTGAAGCCTGGAAAGTCATTAATTTGATTGTCCAGTATTTCCTTCATGAGATATTGCAACACTTAGAAAAAGTGTACAGCGCCAGCAGACAATGAATTTTCAGCACTAAAAAAACGAAACTTCATTAACAGCTAAACCAAACGTTTCCAATGTAAATTTCCACATTTATAGAGTGTAAAAAGGCATCCTGAAGCCTGGGAAGTCATTAATTTGATTGTCCAGTATTTCCCTTATGAGATAATGCCTCACATAGCAAATGTGTACAGTGCGAGCTGAAAATGCATTTTCAGCACTAAAAAACCAAACTTATATAACACCTAAACCAAACGTTTCCAATGTAAGTTTCCACCTTTATATAGTGTAAAAAGACATCCTGAAGCCTGGGCAGTCATTAATTTGATTGTCCAATATTTCCCTTATGAGATAATGCCTCTCATAGCAAATGTGTACAGCGCGAGCTGAAAATGCATTTACAGCACTAAAAAAACCAAACTTTTATAACAGCTAAACCAAACGTTTCCAATGTAAATTTCCACCTTTATATAGTGTAGAAAGGCATCCTGAAGCCTGGAAAGTCATTAATTTGATTGTCCAGTATTTCCTTCATGAGATATTGCAACATTTAGAAAAAGTGTACAGCGCCAGCAGACAATGAATTTTCAGCACTAAAAAAACGAAACTTCATTAACAGCTAAACTAAACGTTTCCAATGTAAATTTCCACCTTTATATAGTGTAAAAAGACATCCTGAAGCCCGGGCAGCCATTAATTTGATTGTCCAATATTTCCCTTATGAGATAATGCCTCTCATAGCAAATGTGTACAGCGCGAGCTGAAAATGCATTTACAGCACTAAAAAACCAAACTTTTATAACAGCTAAACCAAACGTTTCCAATGTAAATTTCCACCTTTATATAGTGTAAAAAGACATCCTGAAGCCTGCGCAGTCATTAATTTGATTGTCCAATATTTCCCTTATGAGATAATGCCTCTCATAGCAAATGTGTACAGCGCGAGCTGAAAATGCATTTACAGCACTAAAAAAACAAACTTTTATAACAGCTAAACCAAACGTTTCCAATGTAAATTTCTACCTTTATATAGTGTAGAAAGGCATCCTGAAGCCTGGAAAGTCATTAATTTGATTGTCCAGTATTTCCTTCATGAGATATTGCAACACTTAGAAAAAGTGTACAGCGCCAGCAGACAATGAATTTTCAGCACTAAAAAAACGAAACTTCATTAACAGCTAAACTAAACGTTTCCAATGTAAATTTCCACCTTTATATAGTGTAAAAAGACATTCTGAAGCCTGGGCAGTCATTAATTTGATTGTCCAATATTTCCCTTATGAGATAATGCCTCTCATAGCAAATGTGTACAGCGCGAGCTGAAAATGCATTTACAGCACTAAAAAACCAAACTTTTATAACAGCTAAACCAAACGTTTCCAATGTAAATTTCCACCTTTATATAGTGTAGAAAGGCATCCTGAAGCCTGGAAAGTCATTAATTTGATTGTCCAGTATTTCCTTCATGAGATATTGCAACACTTAGAAAAAGTGTACAGCGCCAGCAGACAATGAATTTTCAGCACTAAAAAAACGAAACTTCATTAACAGCTAAACCAAACGTTTCCAATGTAAATTTCCACATTTATAGAGTGTAAAAAGGCATCCTGAAGCCTGGGAAGTCATTAATTTGATTGTCCAGTATTTCCCTTCTGAGATAATGCCTCACGTAGCAAATGTGTACAGTGCGAGCTGAAAATGCATTTTCAGCACTAAAAAAACAAACTTTTATAACAGCTAAACTAAACGTTTCCAATGTAAATTTCCACCTTTATATAGTGTAAAAAGACATACTGAAGCCTGGGCAGTCATTAATTTGATTGTCCAATATTTCCCTTATGAGATAATGCCTCTCATAGCAAATGTGTACAGCGCGAGCTGAAAATGCATTTACAGCACTAAAAAAACAAACTTTTATAACAGCTAAACTAAACGTTTCCAATGTAAATTTCCACCTTTATATAGTGTAAAAAGACATCCTGAAGCCTGGGCAGTCATTAATTTGATTGTCCAATATTTCCCTTATGAGATAATGCCTCTCATAGCAAATGTGTACAGCGCGAGCTGAAAATGCATTTACAGCACTAAAAACCCAAACTTTTATAACAGCTAAACCAAACGTTTCCAATGTAAATTTCCACCTTTATATAGTGTAGAAAGGCATCCTGAAGCCTGGAAAGTCATTAATTTGATTGTCCAGTATTTCCTTCATGAGATATTGCAACACTTAGAAAAGGTGTCCAGCGCCAGCAGACAATGAATTTTCAGCACTAAAAAAACGAAACTTCATTAACAGCTAAACCAAACGTTTCCAATGTAAATTTCCACATTTATAGAGTGTAAAAATGCATCCTGAAGCCTGGGAAGTCATTAATTTGATTGTGCAGTATTTCCCTTATGAGATAATGCCTCACATAGCAAATGTGTACAGTGCGAGCTGAAAATGCATTTTCAGCACTAAAAAAACAAACTTTTATAACAGCTAAACCAAACGTTTCCAATGTAAATTTCCACCTTTATATAGTGTAAAAAGGCATCCTGAAGCCTGGAAAGTCATTAATTTGATTGTCCAGTATTTCCTTCATGAGATATTGCAACACTTAGAAAAAGTGTACAGCGCCAGTAGACAATGAATTTTCAGCACTAAAAAAACGAAACTTCATTAACAGCTAAACTAAACGTTTCCAATGTAAATTTCCACCTTTATATAGTGTAAAAAGACATCCTGAAGCCTGGGCAGTCATTAATTTGATTGTCCAATATTTCCCTTATGAGATAATGCCTCTCATAGCAAATGTGTACAGCGCGAGCTGAAAATGCATTTACAGCACTAAAAAACCAAACTTTTATAACAGCTAAACCAAACGTTTCCAATGTAAATTTCCACCTTTATATCGTGTAGAAAGGCATCCTGGAGCCTGGAAAGTCATTAATTTGATTGTCCAGTATTTCCTTCATGAGATATTGCAACACTTAGAAAAAGTGTACAGCGCCAGCAGACAATGAATTTTCAGCACTAAAAAAACCAAACTTTTATAACAGCTAAACCAAACGTTTCCAATGTAAATTTCCACCTTTATATAGTGTAAAAAGACATCCTGAAGCCTGGGCAGTCATTAATTTGATTGTCCAGTATTTCCCTTATGAGATAATGCCTCACATAGCAAATGTGTACAGCGCGAGCTGAAAATGCATTTACAGCACTAAAAAAACAAACTTTTATAACAGCTAAACCAAACGTTTCCAATGTAAATTTCCACCTTTATATAGTGTAGAAAGGCATCCTGAAGCCTGGAAAGTCATTAATTTGATTGTCCAGTATTTCCTTCATGAGATATTGCAACACTTAGAAAAAGTGTACAGCGCCAGCAGACAATGAATTTTCAGCACTAAAAAAACGAAACTTCATTAACAGCTAAACCAAACGTTTCCAATGTAAATTTCCACATTTATAGAGTGTAAAAAGGCATCCTGAAGCCTGGGAAGTCATTAATTTGATTGTCCAGTATTTCCCTTATGAGATAATGCCTCACATAGCAAATGTGTACAGTGCGAGCTGAAAATGCATTTTCAGCACTAAAAAACCAAACTTTTATAACACCTAAACCAAACGTTTCCAATGTAAATTTCCACCTTTATATAGTGTAGAAAGGCATCCTGAAGCCTGGAAAGTCATTAATTTGATTGTCCAGTATTTCCTTCATGAGATATTGCAACACTTAGAAAAAGTGTACAGCGCCAGCAGACAATGAATTTTCAGCACTAAAAAAACGAAACTTCATTAACAGCTAAACCAAACGTTTCCAATGTAAATTTCCACATTTATAGAGTGTAAAAAGGCATCCTGAAGCCTGGGAAGTCATTAATTTGATTGTCCAGTATTTCCCTTATGAGATAATGCCTCACATAGCAAATGTGTACAGTGCGAGCTGAAAATGCATTTTCAGCACTAAAAAAACAAACTTTTATAACAGCTAAACTAAACGTTTCCAATGTAAATTTCCACCTTTATATAGTGTAAAAAGACATCCTGAAGCCTGGGCAGTCATTAATTTGATTGTCCAATATTTCCCTTATGAGATAATGCCTCTCATAGCAAATGTGTACAGCGCGAGCTGAAAATGCATTTACAGCACTAAAAAAACAAACTTTTATAACAGCTAAACTAAACGTTTCTAATGTAAATTTCCACCTTTATATAGTGTAAAAAGACATCCTGAAGCCTGGGCAGTCATTAATTTGATTGTCCAATATTTCCCTTATGAGATAATGCCTCTCATAGCAAATGTGTACAGCGCGAGCTGAAAATGCATTTACAGCACTAAAAAAACAAACTTTTATAACAGCTAAACCAAACGTTTCCAATGTAAATTTCCACCTTTATATAGTGTAGAAAGGCATCCTGAAGCCTGGAAAGTCATTAATTTGATTGTCCAGTATTTCCTTCATGAGATATTGCAACACTTAGAAAAGGTGTACAGCGCCAGCAGACAATGAATTTTCAGCACTAAAAAAACGAAACTTCATTAACAGCTAAACCAAATGTTTCCAATGTAAATTTCCACATTTATAGAGTGTAAAAATGCATCCTGAAGCCTGGGCAGTCATTAATTTGATTGTCCAATATTTCCCTTATGAGATAATGCCTCTCATAGCAAATGTGTACAGCGCGAGCTGAAAATGCATTTACAGCACTAAAAAACCAAACTTTTATAACAGCTAAACCAAACGTTTCCAATGTAAATTTCCACCTTTATATAGTGTAGAAAGGCATCCTGAAGCCTGGAAAGTCATTAATTTGATTGTCCAGTATTTCCTTCATGAGATATTGCAACACTTAGAAAAAGTGTACAGCGCCAGCAGACAATGAATTTTCAGCACTAAAAAAACGAAACTTCATTAACAGCTAAACCAAACGTTTCCAATGTAAATTTCCACATTTATAGAGTGTAAAAAGGCATCCTGAAGCCTGGGAAGTCATTAATTTGATTGTCCAGTATTTCCCTTATGAGATAATGCCTCACATAGCAAATGTGTACAGTGCGAGCTGAAAATGCATTTTCAGCACTAAAAAAACAAACTTTTATAACAGCTAAACCAAACGTTTCCAATGTAAATTTCCACCTTTATATAGTGTAAAAAGACATCCTGAAGCCTGGGCAGTCATTAATTTGATTGTCCAGTATTTCCCTTATGCGATAATGCCTCACATAGCAAATGTGTACAGCGCGAGCTGAAAATGCATTTACAGCACTAAAAACCCAAACTTTTATAACAGCTAAACCAAACGTTTCCAATGTAAATTTCCACCTTTATATAGTGTAGAAAGGCATCCTGAAGCCTGGAAGGTCATTAATTTGATTGTCCAGTATTTCCTTCATGAGATATTGCAACACTTAGAAAAGGTGTACAGCGCCAGCAGACAATGAATTTTCAGCACTAAAAAATCGAAACTTCATTAACAGCTAAACCAAACGTTTCCAATGTCAATTTCCACCTTTATATAGTGTAGAAAGGCATCCTGAAGCCTGGAAAGTCATTAATTTGATTGTCCAGTATTTCCTTCATGAGATATTGCAACACTTAGAAAAGGTGTACAGCGCCAGCAGACAATGAATTTTCAGCACTAAAAAAACGAAACTTCATTAACAGCTAAACCAAACGTTTCCAATGTAAATTTCCACATTTATAGAGTGTAAAAAGGCATCCTGAAGCCTGGGAAGTCATTAATTTGATTGTCCAGTATTTCCCTTATGAGATAATGCCTCACATAGCAAATGTGTACAGTTCGAGCTGAAAATGCATTTACAGCACTAAAAAACCAAACTTTTATAACAGCTAAACCAAACGTTTCCAATGTAAATTTCCACCTTTATATAGTGTAGAAAGGCATCCTGAAGCCTGGAAAGTCATTGATTTGATTGTCCAGTATTTCCTTCATGAGATATTGCAACACTTAGAAAAAGTGTACAGCGCCAGCAGACAATGAATTTTCAGCACTAAAAAAACGAAACTTCATTAACAGCTAAACTAAACGTTTCCAATGTAAATTTCCACCTTTATATAGAGTAAAAAGACATCCTGAAGCCTGGGCAGCCATTAATTTGATTGTCCAATATTTCCCTTATGAGATAATGCCTCTCATAGCAAATGTGTACAGCGCGAGCTGAAAATGCATTTACAGCACTAAAAAACCAAACTTTTATAACAGCTAAACCAAACGTTTCCAATGTAAATTTCCACATTTATAGAGTGTAAAAAGGCATCCTGAAGCCTGGGAAGTCATTAATTTGATTGTCCAGTATTTCCCTTATAAGATAATGCCTCACATAGCAAATGTGTACAGCGCGAGCTGAAAATGCATTTACAGCACTAAAAAACCAAACTTTTATAACAGCTAAACCAAACGTTTCCAATGTAAATTTCCACCTTTATATAGTGTAGAAAGGCATCCTGAAGCCTGGAAAGTGATTAATTTGATTGTCCAGTATTTCCTTCATGAGATATTGCAACACTTAGAAAAAGTGTACAGCGCCAGCAGACAATGAATTTTCAGCACTAAAAAACCGAAACTTCATTAACAGCTAAACTAAACGTTTCCAATGTAAATTTCCACCTTTATATAGTGTAAAAAGACATCCTGAAGCCTGGGCAGTCATTAATTTGATTGTCCAATATTTCCCTTATGAGATAATGCCTCTCATAGCAAATGTGTACAGCGCGAGCTGAAAATGCATTTACAGCACTAAAAAACCAAACTTTTATAACAGCTAAACCAAACGTTTCCAATGTAAATTTCCACCTTTATATAGTGTAGAAAGGCATCCTGGAGCCTGGAAAGTCATTAATTTGATTGTCCAGTATTTCCTTCATGAGATATTGCAACACTTAGAAAAAGTGTACAGCGCCAGCAGACAATGAATTTCCAGCACTAAAAAAACGAAACTTCATTAACAGCTAAACTAAACGTTTCCAATGTAAATTTCCACCTTTATATAGTGTAAAAAGACATCCTGAAGCCTGGGCAGTCATTAATTTGATTGTCCAATATTTCCCTTATGAGATAATGCCTCTCATAGCAAATGTGTACAGCGCGAGCTGAAAATGCATTTACAGCACTAAAAAACCAAACTTTTATAACAGCTAAACCAAACGTTTCCAATGTAAATTTCCACCTTTATATAGTGTAGAAAGGCATCCTGAAGCCTGGAAAGTCATTAATTTGATTGTCCAGTATTTCCTTCATGAGATATTGCAACACTTAGAAAAAGTGTACAGCGCCAGCAGACAATGAATTTTCAGCACTAAAAAAACGAAACTTCATTAACAGCTAAACCAAACGTTTCCAATGTAAATTTCCACATTTATAGAGTGTAAAAAGGCATCCTGAAGCCTGGGAAGTCATTAATTTGATTGTCCAGTATTTCCCTTATGAGATAATGCCTCACATAGCAAATGTGTACAGTGCGAGCTGAAAATGCATTTTCAGCACTAAAAAACCAAACTTTTATAACAGCTAAACCAAACGTTTCCAATGTAAATTTCCACCTTTATATAGTGTAAAAAGACATCCTGAAGCCTGGGCAGTCATTAATTTGATTGTCCAGTATTTCCCTTATGAGATAATGCCTCACATAGCAAATGTGTACAGCGCGAGCTGAAAATGCATTTACAGCACTAAAAAAACAAACTTTTATAACAGCTAAACTAAACGTTTCCAATGTAAATTTCCACCTTTATATAGTGTAAAAAGACATCCTGAAGCCTGGGCAGTCATTAATTTGATTGTCCAATATTTCCCTTATGAGATAATGCCTCTCATAGCAAATGTGTACAGCGCGAGCTGAAAATGCATTTACAGCACTAAAAAACCAAACTTTTATAACAGCTAAACCAAACGTTTCCAATGTAAATTTCCACCTTTATATAGTGTAGAAAGGCATCCTGAAGCCTGGAAAGTCATTAATTTGATTGTCCAGTATTTCCTTCATGAGATATTGCAACACTTAGAAAAAGTGTACAGCGCCAGCAGACAATGAATTTTCAGCACTAAAAAAACGAAACTTCATTAACAGCTAAACCAAACGTTTCCAATGTAAATTTCCACATTTATAGAGTGTAAAAAGGCATCCTGAAGCCTGGGAAGTCATTAATTTGATTGTCCAGTATTTCCCTTATGAGATAATGCCTCACATAGCAAATGTGTACAGTGCGAGCTGAAAATGCATTTTCAGCACTAAAAAAACAAACTTTTATAACAGCTAAACTAAACGTTTCCAATGTAAATTTCCACCTTTATATAGTGTAAAAAGACATCCTGAAGCCTGGGCAGTCATTAATTTGATTGTCCAATATTTCCCTTATGAGATAATGCCTCTCATAGCAAATGTGTACAGCGCGAGCTGAAAATGCATATACAGCACTAAAAAAACAAACTTTTATAACAGCTAAACTAAACGTTTCCAATGTAAATTTCCACCTTTATATAGTGTAAAAAGACATCCTGAAGCCTGGGCAGTCATTAATTTGATTGTCCAATATTTCCCTTATGAGATAATGCCTCTCATAGCAAATGTGTACAGCGCGAGCTGAAAATGCATTTACAGCACTAAAAACCCAAACTTTTATAACAGCTAAACCAAACGTTTCCAATGTAAATTTCCACCTTTATATAGTGTAGAAAGGCATCCTGAAGCCTGGAAAGTCATTAATTTGATTGTCCAGTATTTCCTTCATGAGATATTGCAACACTTAGAAAAGGTGTACAGCGCCAGCAGACAATGAATTTTCAGCACTAAAAAAACGAAACTTCATTAACAGCTAAACCAAACGTTTCCAATGTAAATTTCCACCTTTATAGAGTGTAAAAATGCATCCTGAAGCCTGGGAAGTCATTAATTTGATTGTCCAGTATTTCCCTTATGAGATAATGCCTCACATAGCAAATGTGTACAGTGCAAGCTGAAAATGCATTTTCAGCACTAAAAAACCAAACTTTTATAACAGCTAAACCAAACGTTTCCAATGTAAATTTCCACCTTTATATAGTGTAAAAAGACATCCTGAAGCCTGGGCAGTCATTAATTTGATTGTCCAATATTTCCCTTATGAGATAATGCCTCTCATAGCAAATGTGTACAGCGCGAGCTGAAAATGCATTTACAGCACTAAAAAACCAAACTTTTATAACAGCTAAACCAAACGTTTCCAATGTAAATTTCCACCTTTATATAGTGTAGAAAGGCATCCTGAAGCCTGGAAAGTCATTAATTTGATTGTCCAGTATTTCCTTCATGAGATATTGCAACACTTAGAAAAAGTGTACAGCGCCAGTAGACAATGAATTTTCAGCACTAAAAAAACGAAACTTCATTAACAGCTAAACTAAACGTTTCCAATGTAAATTTCCACCTTTATATAGTGTAAAAAGACATCCTGAAGCCTGGGCAGTCATTAATTTGATTGTCCAATATTTCCCTTATGAGATAATGCCTCTCATAGCAAATGTGTACAGCGCGAGCTGAAAATGCATTTACAGCACTAAAAAACCAAACTTTTATAACAGCTAAACCAAACGTTTCCAATGTAAATTTCCACCTTTATATAGTGTAGAAAGGCATCCTGGAGCCTGGAAAGTCATTAATTTGATTGTCCAGTATTTCCTTCATGAGATATTGCAACACTTAGAAAAAGTGTACAGCGCCAGCAGACAATGAATTTTCAGCACTAAAAAACCAAACTTTTATAACAGCTAAACCAAACGTTTCCAATGTAAATTTCCACCTTTATATAGTGTAAAAAGACATCCTGAAGCCTGGGCAGTCATTAATTTGATTGTCCAGTATTTCCCTTATGAGATAATGCCTCACATAGCAAATGTGTACAGCGCGAGCTGAAAATGCATTTACAGCACTAAAAAAACAAACTTTTATAACAGCTAAACCAAACGTTTCCAATGTAAATTTCCACCTTTATATAGTGTAGAAAGGCATCCTGAAGCCTGGAAAGTCATTAATTTGATTGTCCAGTATTTCCTACATGAGATATTGCAAAACTTAGAAAAAGTGTACAGCGCCAGCAGACAATGAATTTTCAGCACTAAAAAAACGAAACTTCATTAACAGCTAAACCAAACGTTTCCAATGTAAATTTCCACATTTATAGAGTGTAAAAAGGCATCCTGAAGCCTGGGAAGTCATTAATTTGATTGTCCAGTATTTCCCTTATGAGATAATGCCTCACATAGCAAATGTGTACAGCGCGAGCTGAAAATGCATTTACAGCACTAAAAAACCAAACTTTTATAACAGCTAAACCAAACGTTTCCAATGTAAATTTCCACCTTTATATAGTGTAGAAAGGCATCCTGAAGCCTGGAAAGTGATTAATTTGATTGTCCAGTATTTCCTTCATGAGATATTGCAACACTTAGAAAAAGTGTACAGCGCCAGCAGACAATGAATTTTCAGCACTAAAAAACCGAAACTTCATTAACAGCTAAACTAAACGTTTCCAATGTAAATTTCCACCTTTATATAGTGTAAAAAGACATCCTGAAGCCTGGGCAGTCATTAATTTGATTGTCCAATATTTCCCTTATGAGATAATGCCTCTCATAGCAAATGTGTACAGCGCGAGCTGAAAATGCATTTACAGCACTAAAAAACCAAACTTTTATAACAGCTAAACCAAACGTTTCCAATGTAAATTTCCACCTTTATATAGTGTAGAAAGGCATCCTGAAGCCTGGAAAGTCATTAATTTGATTGTCCAGTATTTCCTTCATGAGATATTGCAACACTTAGAAAAAGTGTACAGCGCCAGCAGACAATGAATTTCCAGCACTAAAAAAACGAAACTTCATTAACAGCTAAACTAAACGTTTCCAATGTAAATTTCCACCTTTATATAGTGTAAAAAGACATCCTGAAGCCTGGGCAGTCATTAATTTGATTGTCCAATATTTCCCTTATGAGATAATGCCTCTCATAGCAAATGTGTACAGCGCGAGCTGAAAATGCATTTACAGCACTAAAAAACCAAACTTTTATAACAGCTAAACCAAACGTTTCCAATGTAAATTTCCACCTTTATATAGTGTAGAAAGGCATCCTGAAGCCTGGAAAGTCATTAATTTGATTGTCCAGTATTTCCTTCATGAGATATTGCAACACTTAGAAAAAGTGTACAGCGCCAGCAGACAATGAATTTTCAGCACTAAAAAAACGAAACTTCATTAACAGCTAAACCAAACGTTTCCAATGTAAATTTCCACATTTATAGAGTGTAAAAAGGCATCCTGAAGCCTGGGAAGTCATTAATTTGATTGTCCAGTATTTCCCTTATGAGATAATGCCTCACATAGCAAATGTGTACAGTGCGAGCTGAAAATGCATTTTCAGCACTAAAAAACCAAACTTTTATAACAGCTAAACCAAACGTTTCCAATGTAAATTTCCACCTTTATATAGTGTAAAAAGACATCCTGAAGCCTGGGCAGTCATTAATTTGATTGTCCAGTATTTCCCTTATGAGATAATGCCTCACATAGCAAATGTGTACAGCGCGAGCTGAAAATGCATTTACAGCACTAAAAAAACAAACTTTTATAACAGCTAAACTAAACGTTTCCAATGTAAATTTTCACCTTTATATAGTGTAAAAAGACATCCTGAAGCCTGGGCAGTCATTAATTTGATTGTCCAATATTTCCCTTATGAGATAATGCCTCTCATAGCAAATGTGTACAGCGCGAGCTGAAAATGCATTTACAGCACTAAAAAACCAAACTTTTATAACAGCTAAACCAAACGTTTCCAATGTAAATTTCCACCTTTATATAGTGTAGAAAGGCATCCTGAAGCCTGGAAAGTCATTAATTTGATTGTCCAGTATTTCCTTCATGAGATATTGCAACACTTAGAAAAAGTGTACAGCGCCAGCAGACAATGAATTTTCAGCACTAAAAAAACGAAACTTCATTAACAGCTAAACCAAACGTTTCCAATGTAAATTTCCACATTTATAGAGTGTAAAAAGGCATCCTGAAGCCTGGGAAGTCATTAATTTGATTGTCCAGTATTTCCCTTATGAGATAATGCCTCACATAGCAAATGTGTACAGTGCGAGCTGAAAATGCATTTTCAGCACTAAAAAAACAAACTTTTATAACAGCTAAACTAAACGTTTCCAATGTAAATTTCCACCTTTATATAGTGTAAAAAGACATCCTGAAGCCTGGGCAGTCATTAATTTGATTGTCCAATATTTCCCTTATGAGATAATGCCTCTCATAGCAAATGTGTACAGCGCGAGCTGAAAATGCATTTACAGCACTAAAAAAACAAACTTTTATAACAGCTAAACTAAACGTTTCCAATGTAAATTTCCACCTTTATATAGTGTAAAAAGACATCCTGAAGCCTGGGCAGTCATTAATTTGATTGTCCAATATTTCCCTTATGAGATAATGCCTCTCATAGCAAATGTGTACAGCGCGAGCTGAAAATGCATTTACAGCACTAAAAACCCAAACTTTTATAACAGCTAAACCAAACGTTTCCAATGTAAATTTCCACCTTTATATAGTGTAGAAAGGCATCCTGAAGCCTGGAAAGTCATTAATTTGATTGTCCAGTATTTCCTTCATGAGATATTGCAACACTTAGAAAAGGTGTACAGCGCCAGCAGACAATGAATTTTCAGCACTAAAAAAACGAAACTTCATTAACAGCTAAACCAAACGTTTCCAATGTAAATTTCCACATTTATAGAGTGTAAAAATGCATCCTGAAGCCTGGGAAGTCATTAATTTGATTGTCCAGTATTTCCCTTATGAGATAATGCCTCACATAGCAAATGTGTACAGTGCAAGCTGAAAATGCATTTTCAGCACTAAAAAACCAAACTTTTATAACAGCTAAACCAAACGTTTCCAATGTAAATTTCCACCTTTATATAGTGTAAAAAGACATCCTGAAGCCTGGGCAGTCATTAATTTGATTGTCCAATATTTCCCTTATGAGATAATGCCTCTCATAGCAAATGTGTACAGCGCGAGCTGAAAATGCATTTACAGCACTAAAAAACCAAACTTTTATAACAGCTAAACCAAACGTTTCCAATGTAAATTTCCACCTTTATATAGTGTAGAAAGGCATCCTGGAGCCTGGAAAGTCATTAATTTGATTGTCCAGTATTTCCTTCATGAGATATTGCAACACTTAGAAAAAGTGTACAGCGCCAGCAGACAATGAATTTTCAGCACTAAAAAAACCAAACTTTTATAACAGCTAAACCAAACGTTTCCAATGTAAATTTCCACCTTTATATAGTGTAAAAAGACATCCTGAAGCCTGGGCAGTCATTAATTTGATTGTCCAATATTTCCCTTATGAGATAATGCCTCTCATAGCAAATGTGTACAGCGCGAGCTGAAAATGCATTTACAGCACTAAAAAACCAAACTTTTATAACAGCTAAACCAAACGTTTCCAATGTAAATTTCCACCTTTATATAGTGTAGAAAGGCATCCTGGAGCCTGGAAAGTCATTAATTTGATTGTCCAGTATTTCCTTCATGAGATATTGCAACACTTAGAAAAAGTGTACAGCGCCAGCAGACAATGAATTTTCAGCACTAAAAAAAACAAACTTTTATAACAGCTAAACCAAACGTTTCCAATGTAAATTTCCACCTTTATATAGTGTAAAAAGACATCCTGAAGCCTGGGCAGTCATTAATTTGATTGTCCAGTATTTCCCTTATGAGATAATGCCTCACATAGCAAATGTGTACAGCGCGAGCTGAAAATGCATTTACAGCACTAAAAAAACAAACTTTTATAACAGCTAAACCAAACGTTTCCAATGTAAATTTCCACCTTTATATAGTGTAGAAAGGCATCCTGAAGCCTGGAAAGTCATTAATTTGATTGTCCAGTATTTCCTTCATGAGATATTGCAACACTTAGAAAAAGTGTACAGCGCCAGTAGACAATGAATTTTCAGCACTAAAAAAACGAAACTTCATTAACAGCTAAACTAAACGTTTCCAATGTAAATTTCCACCTTTATATAGTGTAAAAAGACATCCTGAAGCCTGGGCAGTCATTAATTTGATTGTCCAATATTTCCCTTATGAGATAATGCCTCTCATAGCAAATGTGTACAGCGCGAGCTGAAAATGCATTTACAGCACTAAAAACCCAAACTTTTATAACAGCTAAACCAAACGTTTCCAATGTAAATTTCCACCTTTATATAGTGTAGAAAGGCATCCTGAAGCCTGGAAAGTCATTAATTTGATTGTCCAGTATTTCCTACATGAGATATTGCAAAACTTAGAAAAAGTGTACAGCGCCAGCAGACAATGAATTTTCAGCACTAAAAAAACGAAACTTCATTAACAGCTAAACCAAACGTTTCCAATGTAAATTTCCACATTTATAGAGTGTAAAAAGGCATCCTGAAGCCTGGGAAGTCATTAATTTGATTGTCCAGTATTTCCCTTATGAGATAATGCCTCACATAGCAAATGTGTACAGCGCGAGCTGAAAATGCATTTACAGCACTAAAAAACCAAACTTTTATAACAGCTAAACCAAACGTTTCCAATGTAAATTTCCACCTTTATATAGTGTAGAAAGGCATCCTGAAGCCTGGAAAGTGATTAATTTGATTGTCCAGTATTTCCTTCATGAGATATTGCAACACTTAGAAAAAGTGTACAGCGCCAGCAGACAATGAATTTTCAGCACTAAAAAAACGAAACTTCATTAACAGCTAAACCAAACGTTTCCAATGTAAATTTCCACATTTATAGAGTGTAAAAAGGCATCCTGAAGCCTGGGAAGTCATTAATTTGATTGTCCAGTATTTCCCTTATGAGATAATGCCTCACATAGCAAATGTGTACAGTGCGAGCTGAAAATGCATTTACAGCACTAAAAAAACAAACTTTTATAACAGCTAAACTAAACGTTTCCAATGTAAATTTCCACCTTTATATAGTGTAAAAAGACATCCTGAAGCCTGGGCAGTCATTAATTTGATTGTCCAATATTTCCCTTATGAGATAATGCCTCTCATAGCAAATGTGTACAGCGCGAGCTGAAAATGCATTTACGGGACTAAAAACCCAAACTTTTATAACAGCTAAACCAAACGTTTCCAATGTAAATTTCCACCTTTATATAGTGTAGAAAGGCATCTTGAAGCCTGGAAAGTCATTAATTTGATTGTCCAGTATTTCCTTCATGAGATATTGCAACACTTAGAAAAGGTGTACAGCGCCAGCAGACAATGAATTTTCAGCACTAAAAAACGAAACTTCATTAACAGCTAAACCAAACGTTTCCAATGTAAATTTCCACATTTATAGAGTGTAAAAAGGCATCCTGAAGCCTGGGAAGTCATTAATTTGATTGTCCAGTATTTCCCTTATGAGATAATGCCTCACATAGCAAATGTGTACAGTGCGAGCTGAAAATGCATTTTCAGCACTAAAAAACCAAACTTTTATAACAGCTAAACCAAACGTTTCCAATGTAAATTTCCACCTTTATATAGTGTAAAAAGACATCCTGAAGCCTGGGCAGTCATTAATTCGATTGTCCAATATTTCCTTTATGAGATAATGCCTCTCATAGCAAATGTGTACAGCGCGAGCTGAAAATGCATTAACAGCACTAAAAAACCAAACTTTTATAACAGCTAAACCAAACGTTTCCAATGTAAATTTTCACCTTTATATAGTGTAAAAAGGCATCCTGAAGCCTGGAAAGTCATTAATTTGATTGTCCAGTATTTCCTTCATGAGATAATGCCTCACATAGCAAATGTGTACAGTGCGAGCTGAAAATGCATTTTCAGCACTAAAAAAACAAACTTTTATAACAGCTAAACCAAACGTTTCCAATGTAAATTCCACCTTTATATAGTGTAAAAAGACATCCTGAAGCCTGGGCAGTCATTAATTTGATTGTCCAATATTTCCCTTATGAGATAATGCCTCTCATAGCAAATGTGTACAGCGCGAGCTGAAAATGCATTTACAGCACTAAAAAACCAAACTTTTATAACAGCTAAACCAAACGTTTCCAATGTAAATTTCCACCTTTATATAGTGTAGAAAGGCATCCTGAAGCCTGGAAAGTCATTAATTTGATTGTCCAGTATTTCCTTCATAAGTAATTGCAACACTTAGAAAAAGTGTACAGCGCCAGGAGACAATGAATTTTCAGCACTAAAAAACCGAAACTTCATTAACAGCTAAAGTAAACGTTTCCAATGTAAATTTCCACCTTTATATAGTGTAAAAAGACATCCTGAAGCCTGGGCAGCCATTAATTTGATTGTCCAATATTTCCCTTATGAGATAATGCCTCTCATAGCAAATGTGTACAGCGCGAGCTGAAAATGCATTTACAGCACTAAAAAACCAAACTTTTATAACAGCTAAACCAAACGTTTCCAATGTAAATTTCCACCTTTATATAGTGTAAAAAGACATCCTGAAGCCTGGGCAGTCATTAATTTGATTGTCCAGTATTTCCCTTATGAGATAATGCCTCACATAGCAAATGTGTACAGCGCGAGCTGAAAATGCATTTACAGCACTAAAAAAACAAACTTTTATAACAGCTAAACTAAACGTTTCCAATGTAAATTTCCACCTTTATATAGTGTAAAAAGACATCCTGAAGCCTGGGCAGCCATTAATTTGATTGTCCAATATTTCCCTTATGAGATAATGCCTCTCATAGCAAATGTGTACAGCGCGAGCTGAAAATGCATTTACAGCACTAAAAAAACAAACTTTTATAACAGCTAAACCAAACGTTTCCAATGTAAATTTCCACCTTTATATAGTGTAGAAAGGCATCCTGAAGCCTGGAAAGTCATTAATTTGATTGTCCAGTATTTCCTTCATGAGATATTGCAACACTTAGAAAAAGTGTACAGCGCCAGCAGACAATGAATTTTCAGCACTAAAAAAACGAAACTTCATTAACAGCTAAACCAAACGTTTCCAATGTAAATTTCCACATTTATAGAGTGTAAAAAGGCATCCTGAAGCCTGGGAAGTCATTAATTTGATTGTCCAGTATTTCCCTTATGAGATAATGCCTCACATTGCAAATGTGTACAGTGCGAGCTGAAAATGCATTTTCAGCACTAAAAAACCAAACTTTTATAACAGCTAAACCAAACGTTTCCAATGTAAATTTCCACCTTTATATAGTGTAAAAAGACATCCTGAAGCCTGGGCAGTCATTAATTTGATTGTCCAGTATTTCCCTTATGAGATAATGCCTCACATAGCAAATGTGTACAGTGCGAGCTGAAAATGCATTTTCAGCACGAAAAAAACCAAACTTTTATAACAACTAAACCAAACGTTTCCAATGTAAATTTCCACCTTTATATAGTGTAAAAAGACATCCTGGAGCCTGGGCAGTCATTAATTTGATTGTCCAATATTTCCCTTATGAGATAATGCCTCTCATAGCAAATGTGTACAGCGCGAGCTGAAAATGCATTTACAGCACTAAAAAAACAAACTTTTATAACAGCTAAACCAAACGTTTCCAATGTACATTTCCACCTTTATATAGTGTAGAAAGGCATCCTGAAGCCTGGAAAGTCATTAATTTGATTGTCCAGTATTTCCTTCATGAGATATTGCAACACTTAGAAAAAGTGTACAGCGCCAGCAGACAATGAATTTTCAGCACTAAAAAAACGAAACTTCATTAACAGCTGAACTAAACGTTTCCAATGTAAATTTCCACCTTTATATAGTGTAAAACGACATCCTGAAGCCTGGGCAGTCATTAATTTGATTGTCCAATATTTCCCTTATGAGATAATGCCTCTCATAGCAAATGTGTACAGCGCGAGCTGAAAATGCATTTACAGCACTAAAAAACCAAACTTTTATAACAGCTAAACCAAACGTTTCCAATGTAAATTTCCACCTTTATATAGTGTAGAAAGGCATCCTGAAGCCTGGAAAGTCATTAATTTGATTGTCCAGTATTTCCTTCATGAGATATTGCAACACTTAGAAAAAGTGTACAGCGCCAGCAGACAATGAATTTTCAGCACAAAAAAAACGAAACTTCATTAACAGCTAAACCAAACGTTTCCAATGTAAATTTCCACATTTATAGAGTGTAAAAAGGCATCCTGAAGCCTGGGAAGTCATTAATTTGATTGTCCAGTATTTCCCTTATGAGATAATGCCTCACATAGCAAATGTGTACAGTGCGAGCTGAAAATGCATTTTCAGCACTAAAAAACCAAACTTTTATAACAGCTAAACTAAACGTTTCCAATGTAAATTTCCACCTTTATATAGTGTAAAAAGACATCCTGAAGCCTGGGCAGTCATTAATTTGATTGTCCAATATTTCGCTTATGAGATAATGCCTCTCATAGCAAATGTGTACAGCGCGAGCTGAAAATGCATTTACAGGACTAAAAACCCAAACTTTTATAACAGCTAAACCAAACGTTTCCAATGTAAATTTCCACCTTTATATAGTGTAGAAAGGCATCTTGAAGCCTGGAAAGTCATTAATTTGTTTGTCCAGTATTTCCTTCATGAGATATTGCAACACTTAGAAAAGGTGTACAGCGCCAGCAGACAATGAATTTTCAGCACTAAAAAAACGAAACTTCATTAACAGCTAAACCAAACGTTTCCAATGTAAATTTCCACATTTATAGAGTGTAAAAAGGCATCCTGAAAGCCCCGGAAGTCATTAATTTGATTGTCCAGTATTTCCCTTATGAGATAATGCCTCACATAGCAAATGTGTACAGTGCGAGCTGAAAATGCATTTTCAGCACTAAAAAACCAAACTTTAATAACAGCTAAACCAAACGTTTCCAATGTAAATTTCCACCTTTATATAGTGTAAAAAGACATCCTGAAGCCTGGGCAGTCATTAATTCGATTGTCCAATATTTCCTTTATGAGATAATGCCTCTCATTGCAAATGTGTACAGCGCGAGCTGAAAATGCATTTACAGCACTAAAAAACCAAACTTTTATAACAGCTAAACCAAACGTTTCCAATGTAAATTTCCACCTTTATATAGTGTAAAAAGGCATCCTGAAGCCTGGAAAGTCATTAATTTGATTGTCCAGTATTTCCTTCATGAGATAATGCCTCACATAGCAAATGTGTACAGTGCGAGCTGAAAATGCATTTTCAGCACTAAAAAACCAAACTTTTATAACAGCTAAACCAAACGTTTCCAATGTAAATTTCCACATTTATAGAGTGTAAAAAGGCATCCTGAAGCCTGGGAAGTCATTAATTTGATTGTCCAGTATTTCCCTTATGAGATAATGCCTCACATAGCAAATGTGTACAGTGCGAGCTGAAAATGCATTTTCAGCACTAAAAAACCAAACTTTTATAACAGCTAAACCAAACGTTTCCAATGTAAATTTCCACCTTTATATAGTGTAAAAAGACATCCTGAAGCCTGGGCAGTCATTAATTCGATTGTCCAATATTTCCTTTATGAGATAATGCCTCTCATAGCAAATGTGTACAGCGCGAGCTGAAAATGCATTAACAGCACTAAAAAACCAAACTTTTATAACAGCTAAACCAAACGTTTCCAATGTAAATTTTCACCTTTATATAGTGTAAAAAGGCATCCTGAAGCCTGGAAAGTCATTAATTTGATTGTCCAGTATTTCCTTCATGAGATAATGCCTCACATAGCAAATGTGTACAGTGCGAGCTGAAAATGCATTTTCAGCACTAAAAAAACAAACTTTTATAACAGCTAAACCAAACGTTTCCAATGTAAATTCCACCTTTATATAGTGTAAAAAGACATCCTGAAGCCTGGGCAGTCATTAATTTGATTGTCCAATATTTCCCTTATGAGATAATGCCTCTCATAGCAAATGTGTACAGCGCGAGCTGAAAATGCATTTACAGCACTAAAAAACCAAACTTTTATAACAGCTAAACCAAACGTTTCCAATGTAAATTTCCACCTTTATATAGTGTAGAAAGGCATCCTGAAGCCTGGAAAGTCATTAATTTGATTGTCCAGTATTTCCTTCATAAGTAATTGCAACACTTAGAAAAAGTGTACAGCGCCAGGAGACAATGAATTTTCAGCACTAAAAAACCGAAACTTCATTAACAGCTAAAGTAAACGTTTCCAATGTAAATTTCCACCTTTATATAGTGTAAAAAGACATCCTGAAGCCTGGGCAGCCATTAATTTGATTGTCCAATATTTCCCTTATGAGATAATGCCTCTCATAGCAAATGTGTACAGCGCGAGCTGAAAATGCATTTACAGCACTAAAAAACCAAACTTTTATAACAGCTAAACCAAACGTTTCCAATGTAAATTTCCACCTTTATATAGTGTAAAAAGACATCCTGAAGCCTGGGCAGTCATTAATTTGATTGTCCAGTATTTCCCTTATGAGATAATGCCTCACATAGCAAATGTGTACAGCGCGAGCTGAAAATGCATTTACAGCACTAAAAAAACAAACTTTTATAACAGCTAAACTAAACGTTTCCAATGTAAATTTCCACCTTTATATAGTGTAAAAAGACATCCTGAAGCCTGGGCAGCCATTAATTTGATTGTCCAATATTTCCCTTATGAGATAATGCCTCTCATAGCAAATGTGTACAGCGCGAGCTGAAAATGCATTTACAGCACTAAAAAAACAAACTTTTATAACAGCTAAACCAAACGTTTCCAATGTAAATTTCCACCTTTATATAGTGTAGAAAGGCATCCTGAAGCCTGGAAAGTCATTAATTTGATTGTCCAGTATTTCCTTCATGAGATATTGCAACACTTAGAAAAAGTGTACAGCGCCAGCAGACAATGAATTTTCAGCACTAAAAAAACGAAACTTCATTAACAGCTAAACCAAACGTTTCCAATGTAAATTTCCACATTTATAGAGTGTAAAAAGGCATCCTGAAGCCTGGGAAGTCATTAATTTGATTGTCCAGTATTTCCCTTATGAGATAATGCCTCACATTGCAAATGTGTACAGTGCGAGCTGAAAATGCATTTTCAGCACTAAAAAACCAAACTTTTATAACAGCTAAACCAAACGTTTCCAATGTAAATTTCCACCTTTATATAGTGTAAAAAGACATCCTGAAGCCTGGGCAGTCATTAATTTGATTGTCCAGTATTTCCCTTATGAGATAATGCCTCACATAGCAAATGTGTACAGTGCGAGCTGAAAATGCATTTTCAGCACGAAAAAAAGCAAACTTTTATAACAACTAAACCAAACGTTTCCAATGTAAATTTCCACCTTTATATAGTGTAAAAAGACATCCTGGAGCCTGGGCAGTCATTAATTTGATTGTCCAATATTTCCCTTATGAGATAATGCCTCTCATAGCAAATGTGTACAGCGCGAGCTGAAAATGCATTTACAGCACTAAAAAAACAAACTTTTATAACAGCTAAACCAAACGTTTCCAATGTACATTTCCACCTTTATATAGTGTAGAAAGGCATCCTGAAGCCTGGAAAGTCATTAATTTGATTGTCCAGTATTTCCTTCATGAGATATTGCAACACTTAGAAAAAGTGTACAGCGCCAGCAGACAATGAATTTTCAGCACTAAAAAAACGAAACTTCATTAACAGCTGAACTAAACGTTTCCAATGTAAATTTCCACCTTTATATAGTGTAAAACGACATCCTGAAGCCTGGGCAGTCATTAATTTGATTGTCCAATATTTCCCTTATGAGATAATGCCTCTCATAGCAAATGTGTACAGCGCGAGCTGAAAATGCATTTACAGCACTAAAAAACCAAACTTTTATAACAGCTAAACCAAACGTTTCCAATGTAAATTTCCACCTTTATATAGTGTAGAAAGGCATCCTGAAGCCTGGAAAGTCATTAATTTGATTGTCCAGTATTTCCTTCATGAGATATTGCAACACTTAGAAAAAGTGTACAGCGCCAGCAGACAATGAATTTTCAGCACAAAAAAAACGAAACTTCATTAACAGCTAAACCAAACGTTTCCAATGTAAATTTCCACATTTATAGAGTGTAAAAAGGCATCCTGAAGCCTGGGAAGTCATTAATTTGATTGTCCAGTATTTCCCTTATGAGATAATGCCTCACATAGCAAATGTGTACAGTGCGAGCTGAAAATGCATTTTCAGCACTAAAAAACCAAACTTTTATAACAGCTAAACCAAACGTTTCCAATGTAAATTTCCACCTTTATATAGTGTAAAAAGACATCCTGAAGCCTGGGCAGTCATTAATTTGATTGTCCAGTATTTCCCTTATGAGATAATGCCTCACATAGCAAATGTGTACAGCGCGAGCTGAAAATGCATTTACAGCACTAAAAAAACAAACTTTTATAACAGCTAAACTAAACGTTTCCAATGTAAATTTCCACCTTTATATAGTGTAAAAAGACATCCTGAAGCCTGGGCAGTCATTAATTTGATTGTCCAATATTTCGCTTATGAGATAATGCCTCTCATAGCAAATGTGTACAGCGCGAGCTGAAAATGCATTTACAGGACTAAAAACCCAAACTTTTATAACAGCTAAACCAAACGTTTCCAATGTAAATTTCCACCTTTATATAGTGTAGAAAGGCATCTTGAAGCCTGGAAAGTCATTAATTTGATTGTCCAGTATTTCCTTCATGAGATATTGCAACACTTAGAAAAGGTGTACAGCGCCAGCAGACAATGAATTTTCAGCACTAAAAAAACGAAACTTCATTAACAGCTAAACCAAACGTTTCCAATGTAAATTTCCACATTTATAGAGTGTAAAAAGGCATCCTGAAAGCCCCGGAAGTCATTAATTTGATTGTCCAGTATTTCCCTTATGAGATAATGCCTCACATAGCAAATGTGTACAGTGCGAGCTGAAAATGCATTTTCAGCACTAAAAAACCAAACTTTTATAACAGCTAAACCAAACGTTTCCAATGTAAATTTCCACCTTTATATAGTGTAAAAAGACATCCTGAAGCCTGGGCAGTCATTAATTCGATTGTCCAATATTTCCTTTATGAGATAATGCCTCTCATTGCAAATGTGTACAGCGCGAGCTGAAAATGCATTTACAGCACTAAAAAACCAAACTTTTATAACAGCTAAACCAAACGTTTCCAATGTAAATTTCCACCTTTATATAGTGTAAAAAGGCATCCTGAAGCCTGGAAAGTCATTAATTTGATTGTCCAGTATTTCCTTCATGAGATAATGCCTCACATAGCAAATGTGTACAGTGCGAGCTGAAAATGCATTTTCAGCACTAAAAAACCAAACTTTTATAACAGCTAAACCAAACGTTTCCAATGTAAATTCCACCTTTATATAGTGTAAAAAGACATCCTGAAGCCTGGGCAGTCATTAATTTGATTGTCCAATATTTCCCTTTTGAGATAATGCCTCTCATAGCAAATGTGTACAGCGCGAGCTGAAAATGCATTTACAGCACTAAAAAAACAAACTTTTATAACAGCTAAACCAAACGTTTCCAATGTAAATTTCCACCTTTATATAGTGTAGAAAGGCATCCTGAAGCCTGGAAAGTCATTAATTTGATTGTCCAGTATTTCCTTCATGAGATATTGCAACACTTAGAAAAAGTGTACAGCGCCAGGAGACAATGAATTTTCAGCACTAAAAAACCGAAACTTCATTAACAGCTAAACTAAACGTTTCCAATGTAAATTTCCACCTTTATATAGTGTAAAAAGACATCCTGAAGCCTGGGCAGCCATTAATTTGATTGTCCAATATTTCCCTTATGAGATAATGCCTCTCATAGCAAATGTGTACAGCGCGAGCTGAAAATGCATTTACAGCACTAAAAAACCAAACTTTTATAACAGCTAAACCAAACGTTTCCAATGTAAATTTCCACCTTTATATAGTGTAAAAAGACATCCTGAAGCCTGGGCAGTCATTAATTTGATTGTCCAATATTTCCCTTATGAGATAATGCCTCTCATAGCAAATGTGTACAGCGCGAGCTGAAAATGCATTTACAGCACTAAAAAACCAAACTTTTATAACAGCTAAACCAAACGTTTCCAATGTAAATTTCCACCTTTATATAGTGTAGAAAGGCATCCTGGAGCCTGGAAAGTCATTAATTTGATTGTCCAGTATTTCCTTCATGAGATATTGCAACACTTAGAAAAAGTGTACAGCGCCAGCAGACAATGAATTTTCAGCACTAAAAAACCAAACTTTTATAACAGCTAAACCAAACGTTTCCAATGTAAATTTCCACCTTTATATAGTGTAAAAAGACATCCTGAAGCCTGGGCAGTCATTAATTTGATTGTCCAGTATTTCCCTTATGAGATAATGCCTCACATAGCAAATGTGTACAGCGCGAGCTGAAAATGCATTTACAGCACTAAAAAAACAAACTTTTATAACAGCTAAACCAAACGTTTCCAATGTAAATTTCCACCTTTATATAGTGTAGAAAGGCATCCTGAAGCCTGGAAAGTCATTAATTTGATTGTCCAGTATTTCCTACATGAGATATTGCAAAACTTAGAAAAAGTGTACAGCGCCAGCAGACAATGAATTTTCAGCACTAAAAAAACGAAACTTCATTAACAGCTAAACCAAACGTTTCCAATGTAAATTTCCACATTTATAGAGTGTAAAAAGGCATCCTGAAGCCTGGGAAGTCATTAATTTGATTGTCCAGTATTTCCCTTATGAGATAATGCCTCACATAGCAAATGTGTACAGCGCGAGCTGAAAATGCATTTACAGCACTAAAAAACCAAACTTTTATAACAGCTAAACCAAACGTTTCCAATGTAAATTTCCACCTTTATATAGTGTAGAAAGGCATCCTGAAGCCTGGAAAGTGATTAATTTGATTGTCCAGTATTTCCTTCATGAGATATTGCAACACTTAGAAAAAGTGTACAGCGCCAGCAGACAATGAATTTTCAGCACTAAAAAACCGAAACTTCATTAACAGCTAAACTAAACGTTTCCAATGTAAATTTCCACCTTTATATAGTGTAAAAAGACATCCTGAAGCCTGGGCAGTCATTAATTTGATTGTCCAATATTTCCCTTATGAGATAATGCCTCTCATAGCAAATGTGTACAGCGCGAGCTGAAAATGCATTTACAGCACTAAAAAACCAAACTTTTATAACAGCTAAACCAAACGTTTCCAATGTAAATTTCCACCTTTATATAGTGTAGAAAGGCATCCTGAAGCCTGGAAAGTCATTAATTTGATTGTCCAGTATTTCCTTCATGAGATATTGCAACACTTAGAAAAAGTGTACAGCGCCAGCAGACAATGAATTTCCAGCACTAAAAAAACGAAACTTCATTAACAGCTAAACTAAACGTTTCCAATGTAAATTTCCACCTTTATATAGTGTAAAAAGACATCCTGAAGCCTGGGCAGTCATTAATTTGATTGTCCAATATTTCCCTTATGAGATAATGCCTCTCATAGCAAATGTGTACAGCGCGAGCTGAAAATGCATTTACAGCACTAAAAAACCAAACTTTTATAACAGCTAAACCAAACGTTTCCAATGTAAATTTCCACCTTTATATAGTGTAGAAAGGCATCCTGAAGCCTGGAAAGTCATTAATTTGATTGTCCAGTATTTCCTTCATGAGATATTGCAACACTTAGAAAAAGTGTACAGCGCCAGCAGACAATGAATTTTCAGCACTAAAAAAACGAAACTTCATTAACAGCTAAACCAAACGTTTCCAATGTAAATTTCCACATTTATAGAGTGTAAAAAGGCATCCTGAAGCCTGGGAAGTCATTAATTTGATTGTCCAGTATTTCCCTTATGAGATAATGCCTCACATAGCAAATGTGTACAGTGCGAGCTGAAAATGCATTTTCAGCACTAAAAAACCAAACTTTTATAACAGCTAAACCAAACGTTTCCAATGTAAATTTCCACCTTTATATAGTGTAAAAAGACATCCTGAAGCCTGGGCAGTCATTAATTTGATTGTCCAGTATTTCCCTTATGAGATAATGCCTCACATAGCAAATGTGTACAGCGCGAGCTGAAAATGCATTTACAGCACTAAAAAAACAAACTTTTATAACAGCTAAACTAAACGTTTCCAATGTAAATTTTCACCTTTATATAGTGTAAAAAGACATCCTGAAGCCTGGGCAGTCATTAATTTGATTGTCCAATATTTCCCTTATGAGATAATGCCTCTCATAGCAAATGTGTACAGCGCGAGCTGAAAATGCATTTACAGCACTAAAAAACCAAACTTTTATAACAGCTAAACCAAACGTTTCCAATGTAAATTTCCACCTTTATATAGTGTAGAAAGGCATCCTGAAGCCTGGAAAGTCATTAATTTGATTGTCCAGTATTTCCTTCATGAGATATTGCAACACTTAGAAAAAGTGTACAGCGCCAGCAGACAATGAATTTTCAGCACTAAAAAAACGAAACTTCATTAACAGCTAAACCAAACGTTTCCAATGTAAATTTCCACATTTATAGAGTGTAAAAAGGCATCCTGAAGCCTGGGAAGTCATTAATTTGATTGTCCAGTATTTCCCTTATGAGATAATGCCTCACATAGCAAATGTGTACAGTGCGAGCTGAAAATGCATTTTCAGCACTAAAAAAACAAACTTTTATAACAGCTAAACTAAACGTTTCCAATGTAAATTTCCACCTTTATATAGTGTAAAAAGACATCCTGAAGCCTGGGCAGTCATTAATTTGATTGTCCAATATTTCCCTTATGAGATAATGCCTCTCATAGCAAATGTGTACAGCGCGAGCTGAAAATGCATTTACAGCACTAAAAAAACAAACTTTTATAACAGCTAAACTAAACGTTTCCAATGTAAATTTCCACCTTTATATAGTGTAAAAAGACATCCTGAAGCCTGGGCAGTCATTAATTTGATTGTCCAATATTTCCCTTATGAGATAATGCCTCTCATAGCAAATGTGTACAGCGCGAGCTGAAAATGCATTTACAGCACTAAAAACCCAAACTTTTATAACAGCTAAACCAAACGTTTCCAATGTAAATTTCCACCTTTATATAGTGTAGAAAGGCATCCTGAAGCCTGGAAAGTCATTAATTTGATTGTCCAGTATTTCCTTCATGAGATATTGCAACACTTAGAAAAGGTGTACAGCGCCAGCAGACAATGAATTTTCAGCACTAAAAAAACGAAACTTCATTAACAGCTAAACCAAACGTTTCCAATGTAAATTTCCACATTTATAGAGTGTAAAAATGCATCCTGAAGCCTGGGAAGTCATTAATTTGATTGTCCAGTATTTCCCTTATGAGATAATGCCTCACATAGCAAATGTGTACAGTGCAAGCTGAAAATGCATTTTCAGCACTAAAAAACCAAACTTTTATAACAGCTAAACCAAACGTTTCCAATGTAAATTTCCACCTTTATATAGTGTAAAAAGACATCCTGAAGCCTGGGCAGTCATTAATTTGATTGTCCAATATTTCCCTTATGAGATAATGCCTCTCATAGCAAATGTGTACAGCGCGAGCTGAAAATGCATTTACAGCACTAAAAAACCAAACTTTTATAACAGCTAAACCAAACGTTTCCAATGTAAATTTCCACCTTTATATAGTGTAGAAAGGCATCCTGGAGCCTGGAAAGTCATTAATTTGATTGTCCAGTATTTCCTTCATGAGATATTGCAACACTTAGAAAAAGTGTACAGCGCCAGCAGACAATGAATTTTCAGCACTAAAAAAACCAAACTTTTATAACAGCTAAACCAAACGTTTCCAATGTAAATTTCCACCTTTATATAGTGTAAAAAGACATCCTGAAGCCTGGGCAGTCATTAATTTGATTGTCCAATATTTCCCTTATGAGATAATGCCTCTCATAGCAAATGTGTACAGCGCGAGCTGAAAATGCATTTACAGCACTAAAAAACCAAACTTTTATAACAGCTAAACCAAACGTTTCCAATGTAAATTTCCACCTTTATATAGTGTAGAAAGGCATCCTGGAGCCTGGAAAGTCATTAATTTGATTGTCCAGTATTTCCTTCATGAGATATTGCAACACTTAGAAAAAGTGTACAGCGCCAGCAGACAATGAATTTTCAGCACTAAAAAAAACAAACTTTTATAACAGCTAAACCAAACGTTTCCAATGTAAATTTCCACCTTTATATAGTGTAAAAAGACATCCTGAAGCCTGGGCAGTCATTAATTTGATTGTCCAGTATTTCCCTTATGAGATAATGCCTCACATAGCAAATGTGTACAGCGCGAGCTGAAAATGCATTTACAGCACTAAAAAAACAAACTTTTATAACAGCTAAACCAAACGTTTCCAATGTAAATTTCCACCTTTATATAGTGTAGAAAGGCATCCTGAAGCCTGGAAAGTCATTAATTTGATTGTCCAGTATTTCCTTCATGAGATATTGCAACACTTAGAAAAAGTGTACAGCGCCAGTAGACAATGAATTTTCAGCACTAAAAAAACGAAACTTCATTAACAGCTAAACTAAACGTTTCCAATGTAAATTTCCACCTTTATATAGTGTAAAAAGACATCCTGAAGCCTGGGCAGTCATTAATTTGATTGTCCAATATTTCCCTTATGAGATAATGCCTCTCATAGCAAATGTGTACAGCGCGAGCTGAAAATGCATTTACAGCACTAAAAACCCAAACTTTTATAACAGCTAAACCAAACGTTTCCAATGTAAATTTCCACCTTTATATAGTGTAGAAAGGCATCCTGAAGCCTGGAAAGTCATTAATTTGATTGTCCAGTATTTCCTACATGAGATATTGCAAAACTTAGAAAAAGTGTACAGCGCCAGCAGACAATGAATTTTCAGCACTAAAAAAACGAAACTTCATTAACAGCTAAACCAAACGTTTCCAATGTAAATTTCCACATTTATAGAGTGTAAAAAGGCATCCTGAAGCCTGGGAAGTCATTAATTTGATTGTCCAGTATTTCCCTTATGAGATAATGCCTCACATAGCAAATGTGTACAGCGCGAGCTGAAAATGCATTTACAGCACTAAAAAACCAAACTTTTATAACAGCTAAACCAAACGTTTCCAATGTAAATTTCCACCTTTATATAGTGTAGAAAGGCATCCTGAAGCCTGGAAAGTGATTAATTTGATTGTCCAGTATTTCCTTCATGAGATATTGCAACACTTAGAAAAAGTGTACAGCGCCAGCAGACAATGAATTTTCAGCACTAAAAAAACGAAACTTCATTAACAGCTAAACCAAACGTTTCCAATGTAAATTTCCACATTTATAGAGTGTAAAAAGGCATCCTGAAGCCTGGGAAGTCATTAATTTGATTGTCCAGTATTTCCCTTATGAGATAATGCCTCACATAGCAAATGTGTACAGTGCGAGCTGAAAATGCATTTACAGCACTAAAAAAACAAACTTTTATAACAGCTAAACTAAACGTTTCCAATGTAAATTTCCACCTTTATATAGTGTAAAAAGACATCCTGAAGCCTGGGCAGTCATTAATTTGATTGTCCAATATTTCCCTTATGAGATAATGCCTCTCATAGCAAATGTGTACAGCGCGAGCTGAAAATGCATTTACGGGACTAAAAACCCAAACTTTTATAACAGCTAAACCAAACGTTTCCAATGTAAATTTCCACCTTTATATAGTGTAGAAAGGCATCTTGAAGCCTGGAAAGTCATTAATTTGATTGTCCAGTATTTCCTTCATGAGATATTGCAACACTTAGAAAAGGTGTACAGCGCCAGCAGACAATGAATTTTCAGCACTAAAAAACGAAACTTCATTAACAGCTAAACCAAACGTTTCCAATGTAAATTTCCACATTTATAGAGTGTAAAAAGGCATCCTGAAGCCTGGGAAGTCATTAATTTGATTGTCCAGTATTTCCCTTATGAGATAATGCCTCACATAGCAAATGTGTACAGTGCGAGCTGAAAATGCATTTTCAGCACTAAAAAACCAAACTTTTATAACAGCTAAACCAAACGTTTCCAATGTAAATTTCCACCTTTATATAGTGTAAAAAGACATCCTGAAGCCTGGGCAGTCATTAATTCGATTGTCCAATATTTCCTTTATGAGATAATGCCTCTCATAGCAAATGTGTACAGCGCGAGCTGAAAATGCATTAACAGCACTAAAAAACCAAACTTTTATAACAGCTAAACCAAACGTTTCCAATGTAAATTTTCACCTTTATATAGTGTAAAAAGGCATCCTGAAGCCTGGAAAGTCATTAATTTGATTGTCCAGTATTTCCTTCATGAGATAATGCCTCACATAGCAAATGTGTACAGTGCGAGCTGAAAATGCATTTTCAGCACTAAAAAAACAAACTTTTATAACAGCTAAACCAAACGTTTCCAATGTAAATTCCACCTTTATATAGTGTAAAAAGACATCCTGAAGCCTGGGCAGTCATTAATTTGATTGTCCAATATTTCCCTTATGAGATAATGCCTCTCATAGCAAATGTGTACAGCGCGAGCTGAAAATGCATTTACAGCACTAAAAAACCAAACTTTTATAACAGCTAAACCAAACGTTTCCAATGTAAATTTCCACCTTTATATAGTGTAGAAAGGCATCCTGAAGCCTGGAAAGTCATTAATTTGATTGTCCAGTATTTCCTTCATAAGTAATTGCAACACTTAGAAAAAGTGTACAGCGCCAGGAGACAATGAATTTTCAGCACTAAAAAACCGAAACTTCATTAACAGCTAAAGTAAACGTTTCCAATGTAAATTTCCACCTTTATATAGTGTAAAAAGACATCCTGAAGCCTGGGCAGCCATTAATTTGATTGTCCAATATTTCCCTTATGAGATAATGCCTCTCATAGCAAATGTGTACAGCGCGAGCTGAAAATGCATTTACAGCACTAAAAAACCAAACTTTTATAACAGCTAAACCAAACGTTTCCAATGTAAATTTCCACCTTTATATAGTGTAAAAAGACATCCTGAAGCCTGGGCAGTCATTAATTTGATTGTCCAGTATTTCCCTTATGAGATAATGCCTCACATAGCAAATGTGTACAGCGCGAGCTGAAAATGCATTTACAGCACTAAAAAAACAAACTTTTATAACAGCTAAACTAAACGTTTCCAATGTAAATTTCCACCTTTATATAGTGTAAAAAGACATCCTGAAGCCTGGGCAGCCATTAATTTGATTGTCCAATATTTCCCTTATGAGATAATGCCTCTCATAGCAAATGTGTACAGCGCGAGCTGAAAATGCATTTACAGCACTAAAAAAACAAACTTTTATAACAGCTAAACCAAACGTTTCCAATGTAAATTTCCACCTTTATATAGTGTAGAAAGGCATCCTGAAGCCTGGAAAGTCATTAATTTGATTGTCCAGTATTTCCTTCATGAGATATTGCAACACTTAGAAAAAGTGTACAGCGCCAGCAGACAATGAATTTTCAGCACTAAAAAAACGAAACTTCATTAACAGCTAAACCAAACGTTTCCAATGTAAATTTCCACATTTATAGAGTGTAAAAAGGCATCCTGAAGCCTGGGAAGTCATTAATTTGATTGTCCAGTATTTCCCTTATGAGATAATGCCTCACATTGCAAATGTGTACAGTGCGAGCTGAAAATGCATTTTCAGCACTAAAAAACCAAACTTTTATAACAGCTAAACCAAACGTTTCCAATGTAAATTTCCACCTTTATATAGTGTAAAAAGACATCCTGAAGCCTGGGCAGTCATTAATTTGATTGTCCAGTATTTCCCTTATGAGATAATGCCTCACATAGCAAATGTGTACAGTGCGAGCTGAAAATGCATTTTCAGCACGAAAAAAACCAAACTTTTATAACAACTAAACCAAACGTTTCCAATGTAAATTTCCACCTTTATATAGTGTAAAAAGACATCCTGGAGCCTGGGCAGTCATTAATTTGATTGTCCAATATTTCCCTTATGAGATAATGCCTCTCATAGCAAATGTGTACAGCGCGAGCTGAAAATGCATTTACAGCACTAAAAAAACAAACTTTTATAACAGCTAAACCAAACGTTTCCAATGTACATTTCCACCTTTATATAGTGTAGAAAGGCATCCTGAAGCCTGGAAAGTCATTAATTTGATTGTCCAGTATTTCCTTCATGAGATATTGCAACACTTAGAAAAAGTGTACAGCGCCAGCAGACAATGAATTTTCAGCACTAAAAAAACGAAACTTCATTAACAGCTGAACTAAACGTTTCCAATGTAAATTTCCACCTTTATATAGTGTAAAACGACATCCTGAAGCCTGGGCAGTCATTAATTTGATTGTCCAATATTTCCCTTATGAGATAATGCCTCTCATAGCAAATGTGTACAGCGCGAGCTGAAAATGCATTTACAGCACTAAAAAACCAAACTTTTATAACAGCTAAACCAAACGTTTCCAATGTAAATTTCCACCTTTATATAGTGTAGAAAGGCATCCTGAAGCCTGGAAAGTCATTAATTTGATTGTCCAGTATTTCCTTCATGAGATATTGCAACACTTAGAAAAAGTGTACAGCGCCAGCAGACAATGAATTTTCAGCACAAAAAAAACGAAACTTCATTAACAGCTAAACCAAACGTTTCCAATGTAAATTTCCACATTTATAGAGTGTAAAAAGGCATCCTGAAGCCTGGGAAGTCATTAATTTGATTGTCCAGTATTTCCCTTATGAGATAATGCCTCACATAGCAAATGTGTACAGTGCGAGCTGAAAATGCATTTTCAGCACTAAAAAACCAAACTTTTATAACAGCTAAACTAAACGTTTCCAATGTAAATTTCCACCTTTATATAGTGTAAAAAGACATCCTGAAGCCTGGGCAGTCATTAATTTGATTGTCCAATATTTCGCTTATGAGATAATGCCTCTCATAGCAAATGTGTACAGCGCGAGCTGAAAATGCATTTACAGGACTAAAAACCCAAACTTTTATAACAGCTAAACCAAACGTTTCCAATGTAAATTTCCACCTTTATATAGTGTAGAAAGGCATCTTGAAGCCTGGAAAGTCATTAATTTGTTTGTCCAGTATTTCCTTCATGAGATATTGCAACACTTAGAAAAGGTGTACAGCGCCAGCAGACAATGAATTTTCAGCACTAAAAAAACGAAACTTCATTAACAGCTAAACCAAACGTTTCCAATGTAAATTTCCACATTTATAGAGTGTAAAAAGGCATCCTGAAAGCCCCGGAAGTCATTAATTTGATTGTCCAGTATTTCCCTTATGAGATAATGCCTCACATAGCAAATGTGTACAGTGCGAGCTGAAAATGCATTTTCAGCACTAAAAAACCAAACTTTAATAACAGCTAAACCAAACGTTTCCAATGTAAATTTCCACCTTTATATAGTGTAAAAAGACATCCTGAAGCCTGGGCAGTCATTAATTCGATTGTCCAATATTTCCTTTATGAGATAATGCCTCTCATTGCAAATGTGTACAGCGCGAGCTGAAAATGCATTTACAGCACTAAAAAACCAAACTTTTATAACAGCTAAACCAAACGTTTCCAATGTAAATTTCCACCTTTATATAGTGTAAAAAGGCATCCTGAAGCCTGGAAAGTCATTAATTTGATTGTCCAGTATTTCCTTCATGAGATAATGCCTCACATAGCAAATGTGTACAGTGCGAGCTGAAAATGCATTTTCAGCACTAAAAAACCAAACTTTTATAACAGCTAAACCAAACGTTTCCAATGTAAATTTCCACATTTATAGAGTGTAAAAAGGCATCCTGAAGCCTGGGAAGTCATTAATTTGATTGTCCAGTATTTCCCTTATGAGATAATGCCTCACATAGCAAATGTGTACAGTGCGAGCTGAAAATGCATTTTCAGCACTAAAAAACCAAACTTTTATAACAGCTAAACCAAACGTTTCCAATGTAAATTTCCACCTTTATATAGTGTAAAAAGACATCCTGAAGCCTGGGCAGTCATTAATTCGATTGTCCAATATTTCCTTTATGAGATAATGCCTCTCATAGCAAATGTGTACAGCGCGAGCTGAAAATGCATTAACAGCACTAAAAAACCAAACTTTTATAACAGCTAAACCAAACGTTTCCAATGTAAATTTTCACCTTTATATAGTGTAAAAAGGCATCCTGAAGCCTGGAAAGTCATTAATTTGATTGTCCAGTATTTCCTTCATGAGATAATGCCTCACATAGCAAATGTGTACAGTGCGAGCTGAAAATGCATTTTCAGCACTAAAAAAACAAACTTTTATAACAGCTAAACCAAACGTTTCCAATGTAAATTCCACCTTTATATAGTGTAAAAAGACATCCTGAAGCCTGGGCAGTCATTAATTTGATTGTCCAATATTTCCCTTATGAGATAATGCCTCTCATAGCAAATGTGTACAGCGCGAGCTGAAAATGCATTTACAGCACTAAAAAACCAAACTTTTATAACAGCTAAACCAAACGTTTCCAATGTAAATTTCCACCTTTATATAGTGTAGAAAGGCATCCTGAAGCCTGGAAAGTCATTAATTTGATTGTCCAGTATTTCCTTCATAAGTAATTGCAACACTTAGAAAAAGTGTACAGCGCCAGGAGACAATGAATTTTCAGCACTAAAAAACCGAAACTTCATTAACAGCTAAACTAAACGTTTCCAATGTAAATTTCCACCTTTATATAGTGTAAAAAGACATCCTGAAGCCTGGGCAGCCATTAATTTGATTGTCCAATATTTCCCTTATGAGATAATGCCTCTCATAGCAAATGTGTACAGCGCGAGCTGAAAATGCATTTACAGCACTAAAAAACCAAACTTTTATAACAGCTAAACCAAACGTTTCCAATGTAAATTTCCACCTTTATATAGTGTAAAAAGACATCCTGAAGCCTGGGCAGTCATTAATTTGATTGTCCAGTATTTCCCTTATGAGATAATGCCTCACATAGCAAATGTGTACAGCGCGAGCTGAAAATGCATTTACAGCACTAAAAAAACAAACTTTTATAACAGCTAAACTAAACGTTTCCAATGTAAATTTCCACCTTTATATAGTGTAAAAAGACATCCTGAAGCCTGGGCAGCCATTAATTTGATTGTCCAATATTTCCCTTATGAGATAATGCCTCTCATAGCAAATGTGTACAGCGCGAGCTGAAAATGCATTTACAGCACTAAAAAAACAAACTTTTATAACAGCTAAACCAAACGTTTCCAATGTAAATTTCCACCTTTATATAGTGTAGAAAGGCATCCTGAAGCCTGGAAAGTCATTAATTTGATTGTCCAGTATTTCCTTCATGAGATATTGCAACACTTAGAAAAAGTGTACAGCGCCAGCAGACAATGAATTTTCAGCACTAAAAAAACGAAACTTCATTAACAGCTAAACCAAACGTTTCCAATGTAAATTTCCACATTTATAGAGTGTAAAAAGGCATCCTGAAGCCTGGGAAGTCATTAATTTGATTGTCCAGTATTTCCCTTATGAGATAATGCCTCACATTGCAAATGTGTACAGTGCGAGCTGAAAATGCATTTTCAGCACTAAAAAACCAAACTTTTATAACAGCTAAACCAAACGTTTCCAATGTAAATTTCCACCTTTATATAGTGTAAAAAGACATCCTGAAGCCTGGGCAGTCATTAATTTGATTGTCCAGTATTTCCCTTATGAGATAATGCCTCACATAGCAAATGTGTACAGTGCGAGCTGAAAATGCATTTTCAGCACGAAAAAAAGCAAACTTTTATAACAACTAAACCAAACGTTTCCAATGTAAATTTCCACCTTTATATAGTGTAAAAAGACATCCTGGAGCCTGGGCAGTCATTAATTTGATTGTCCAATATTTCCCTTATGAGATAATGCCTCTCATAGCAAATGTGTACAGCGCGAGCTGAAAATGCATTTACAGCACTAAAAAAACAAACTTTTATAACAGCTAAACCAAACGTTTCCAATGTACATTTCCACCTTTATATAGTGTAGAAAGGCATCCTGAAGCCTGGAAAGTCATTAATTTGATTGTCCAGTATTTCCTTCATGAGATATTGCAACACTTAGAAAAAGTGTACAGCGCCAGCAGACAATGAATTTTCAGCACTAAAAAAACGAAACTTCATTAACAGCTGAACTAAACGTTTCCAATGTAAATTTCCACCTTTATATAGTGTAAAACGACATCCTGAAGCCTGGGCAGTCATTAATTTGATTGTCCAATATTTCCCTTATGAGATAATGCCTCTCATAGCAAATGTGTACAGCGCGAGCTGAAAATGCATTTACAGCACTAAAAAACCAAACTTTTATAACAGCTAAACCAAACGTTTCCAATGTAAATTTCCACCTTTATATAGTGTAGAAAGGCATCCTGAAGCCTGGAAAGTCATTAATTTGATTGTCCAGTATTTCCTTCATGAGATATTGCAACACTTAGAAAAAGTGTACAGCGCCAGCAGACAATGAATTTTCAGCACAAAAAAAACGAAACTTCATTAACAGCTAAACCAAACGTTTCCAATGTAAATTTCCACATTTATAGAGTGTAAAAAGGCATCCTGAAGCCTGGGAAGTCATTAATTTGATTGTCCAGTATTTCCCTTATGAGATAATGCCTCACATAGCAAATGTGTACAGTGCGAGCTGAAAATGCATTTTCAGCACTAAAAAACCAAACTTTTATAACAGCTAAACCAAACGTTTCCAATGTAAATTTCCACCTTTATATAGTGTAAAAAGACATCCTGAAGCCTGGGCAGTCATTAATTTGATTGTCCAGTATTTCCCTTATGAGATAATGCCTCACATAGCAAATGTGTACAGCGCGAGCTGAAAATGCATTTACAGCACTAAAAAAACAAACTTTTATAACAGCTAAACTAAACGTTTCCAATGTAAATTTCCACCTTTATATAGTGTAAAAAGACATCCTGAAGCCTGGGCAGTCATTAATTTGATTGTCCAATATTTCGCTTATGAGATAATGCCTCTCATAGCAAATGTGTACAGCGCGAGCTGAAAATGCATTTACAGGACTAAAAACCCAAACTTTTATAACAGCTAAACCAAACGTTTCCAATGTAAATTTCCACCTTTATATAGTGTAGAAAGGCATCTTGAAGCCTGGAAAGTCATTAATTTGATTGTCCAGTATTTCCTTCATGAGATATTGCAACACTTAGAAAAGGTGTACAGCGCCAGCAGACAATGAATTTTCAGCACTAAAAAAACGAAACTTCATTAACAGCTAAACCAAACGTTTCCAATGTAAATTTCCACATTTATAGAGTGTAAAAAGGCATCCTGAAAGCCCCGGAAGTCATTAATTTGATTGTCCAGTATTTCCCTTATGAGATAATGCCTCACATAGCAAATGTGTACAGTGCGAGCTGAAAATGCATTTTCAGCACTAAAAAACCAAACTTTTATAACAGCTAAACCAAACGTTTCCAATGTAAATTTCCACCTTTATATAGTGTAAAAAGACATCCTGAAGCCTGGGCAGTCATTAATTCGATTGTCCAATATTTCCTTTATGAGATAATGCCTCTCATTGCAAATGTGTACAGCGCGAGCTGAAAATGCATTTACAGCACTAAAAAACCAAACTTTTATAACAGCTAAACCAAACGTTTCCAATGTAAATTTCCACCTTTATATAGTGTAAAAAGGCATCCTGAAGCCTGGAAAGTCATTAATTTGATTGTCCAGTATTTCCTTCATGAGATAATGCCTCACATAGCAAATGTGTACAGTGCGAGCTGAAAATGCATTTTCAGCACTAAAAAACCAAACTTTTATAACAGCTAAACCAAACGTTTCCAATGTAAATTCCACCTTTATATAGTGTAAAAAGACATCCTGAAGCCTGGGCAGTCATTAATTTGATTGTCCAATATTTCCCTTTTGAGATAATGCCTCTCATAGCAAATGTGTACAGCGCGAGCTGAAAATGCATTTACAGCACTAAAAAAACAAACTTTTATAACAGCTAAACCAAACGTTTCCAATGTAAATTTCCACCTTTATATAGTGTAGAAAGGCATCCTGAAGCCTGGAAAGTCATTAATTTGATTGTCCAGTATTTCCTTCATGAGATATTGCAACACTTAGAAAAAGTGTACAGCGCCAGGAGACAATGAATTTTCAGCACTAAAAAACCGAAACTTCATTAACAGCTAAACTAAACGTTTCCAATGTAAATTTCCACCTTTATATAGTGTAAAAAGACATCCTGAAGCCTGGGCAGCCATTAATTTGATTGTCCAATATTTCCCTTATGAGATAATGCCTCTCATAGCAAATGTGTACAGCGCGAGCTGAAAATGCATTTACAGCACTAAAAAACCAAACTTTTATAACAGCTAAACCAAACGTTTCCAATGTAAATTTCCACCTTTATATAGTGTAAAAAGACATCCTGAAGCCTGGGCAGTCATTAATTTGATTGTCCAATATTTCCCTTATGAGATAATGCCTCTCATAGCAAATGTGTACAGCGCGAGCTGAAAATGCATTTACAGCACTAAAAAACCAAACTTTTATAACAGCTAAACCAAACGTTTCCAATGTAAATTTCTACCTTTATATAGTGTAGAAAGGCATCCTGAAGCCTGGAAAGTCATTAATTTGATTGTCCAGTATTTCCTTCATGAGATATTGCAACACTTAGAAAAAGTGTACAGCGCCAGCAGACAATGAATTTTCAGCACTAAAAAAACGAAACTTCATTAACAGCTAAACTAAACGTTTCCAATGTAAATTTCCACCTTTATATAGTGTAAAAAGACATCCTGAAGCCTGGGCAGTCATTAATTTGATTGTCCAATATTTCCCTTATGAGATAATGCCTCTCATAGCAAATGTGTACAGCGCGAGCTGAAAATGCATTTACAGCACTAAAAAACCAAACTTTTATAACAGCTAAACCAAACGTTTCCAATGTAAATTTCCACCTTTATATAGTGTAAAAAGACATCCTGAAGCCTGGGCAGTCATTAATTTGATTGTCCAATATTTCCCTTATGAGATAATGCCTCTCATAGCAAATGTGTACAGCGCGAGCTGAAAATGCATTTACAGCACTAAAAAACCAAACTTTTATAACAGCTAAACCAAACGTTTCCAATGTAAATTTCCACCTTTATATAGTGTAGAAAGGCATCTTGAAGCCTGGAAAGTCATTAATTTGATTGTCCAGTATTTCCTTCATGAGATATTGCAACACTTAGAAAAAGTGTACAGCGCCAGCAGACAATGAATTTTCAGCACTAAAAAAACGAAACTTCATTAACAGCTAAACCAAACGTTTCCAATGTAAATTTCCACATTTATAGAGTGTAAAAAGGCATCCTGAAGCCTGGGAAGTAATTAATTTGATTGTCCAGTATTTCCCTTTTGAGATAATGCCTCACATAGCAAATGTGTACAGTGCGAGCTGAAAATGCATTTTCAGCACTAAAAAAACAAACTTTTATAACAGCTAAACCAAACGTTTCCAATGTAAATTTCCACCTTTATATAGTGTAAAAAGACATCCTGAAGCCTGGGCAGTCATTAATTTGATTGTCCAGTATTTCCCTTATGAGATAATGCCTCACATAGCAAATGTGTACAGCGCGAGCTGAAAATGCATTTACAGCACTAAAAAAACAAACTTTTATAACAGCTAAACTAAACGTTTCCAATGTAAATTTCCACCTTTATATAGTGTAAAAAGACATCCTGAAGCCTGGGCAGTCATTAATTTGATTGTCCAATATTTCGCTTATGAGATAATGCCTCTCATAGCAAATGTGTACAGCGCGAGCTGAAAATGCATTTACAGGACTAAAAACCCAAACTTTTATAACAGCTAAACCAAACGTTTCCAATGTAAATTTCCACCTTTATATAGTGTAGAAAGGCATCTTGAAGCCTGGAAAGTCATTAATTTGATTGTCCAGTATTTCCTTCATGAGATATTGCAACACTTAGAAAAGGTGTACAGCGCCAGCAGACAATGAATTTTCAGCACTAAAAAAACGAAACTTCATTAACAGCTAAACCAAACGTTTCCAATGTAAATTTACACATTTATAGAGTGTAAAAAGGCATCCTGAAAGCCTGGGAAGTCATTAATTTGATTGTCCAGTATTTCCCTTATGAGATAATGCCTCACATAGCAAATGTGTACAGTGCGAGCTGAAAATGCATTTTCAGCACTAAAAAACCAAACTTTTATAACAGCTAAACCAAACGTTTCCAATGTAAATTTCCACCTTTATATAGTGTAAAAAGACATCCTGAAGCCTGGGCAGTCATTAATTCGATTGTCCAATATTTCCTTTATGAGATAATGCCTCTCATAGCAAATGTGTACAGCGCGAGCTGAAAATGCATTTACAGCACTAAAAAACCAAACTTTTATAACAGCTAAACCAAACGTTTCCAATGTAAATTTCCACCTTTATATAGTGTAAAAAGGCATCCTGAAGCCTGGAAAGTCATTAATTTGATTGTCCAGTATTTCCTTCATGAGATAATGCCTCACATAGCAAATGTGTACAGTGCGAGCTGAAAATGCATTTTCAGCACTAAAAAACCAAACTTTTATAACAGCTAAACCAAACGTTTCCAATGTAAATTCCACCTTTATATAGTGTAAAAAGACATCCTGAAGCCTGGGCAGTCATTAATTTGATTGTCCAATATTTCCCTTTTGAGATAATGCCTCTCATAGCAAATGTGTACAGCGCGAGCTGAAAATGCATTTACAGCACTAAAAAACCAAACTTTTATAACAGCTAAACCAAACGTTTCCAATGTAAATTTCCACCTTTATATAGTGTAAAAAGGCATCCTGAAGCCTGGAAAGTCATTAATTTGATTGTCCAGTATTTCCTTCATGAGATAATGCCTCACATAGCAAATGTGTACAGTGCGAGCTGAAAATGCATTTTCAGCACAAAAAAACAAACTTTTATAACAGCTAAACCAAACGTTTCCAATGTAAATTCCACCTTTATATAGTGTAAAAAGACATCCTGAAGCCTGGGCAGTCATTAATTTGATTGTCCAGTATTTCCCTTATGAGATAATGCCTCACATAGCAAATGTGTACAGTGCGAGCTGAAAATGCATTTTCAGCACTAAAAAAACCAAACTTTTATAACAGCTAAACCAAACGTTTCCAATGTAAATTTCCACCTTTATATAGTGTAAAAAGACATCCTGAAGCCTGGGCAGTCATTAATTTGATTGTCCAATATTTCCCTTATGAGATAATGCCTCTCATAGCAAATGTGTACAGCGCGAGCTGAAAATGCATTTACAGCACTAAAAAACCAAACTTTTATAACAGCTAAACCAAACGTTTCCAATGTAAATTTCCACCTTTATATAGTGTAGAAAGGCATCCTGAAGCCTGGAAAGTCATTAATTTGATTGTCCAGTATTTCCTTCATGAGATATTGCAACACTTAGAAAAAGTGTACAGCGCCAGCAGACAATGAATTTTCAGCACTAAAAAAAAAGAAACTTCATTAACAGCTAAACTAAACGTTTCCAATGTAAATTTCCTCCTTTATATAGTGTAAAAAGACATCCTGATGCCTGGGCAGTCATTAATTTGATTGTCCAATATTTCCCTTATGAGATAATGCCTCTCATAGCAAATGTGTACAGCGCGAGCTGAAAATGCATTTACAGCACTAAAAAACCAAACTTTTATAACAGCTAAACCAAAACTGGGTTTAGCTAGTCAGTAAAACACTCTTTATAGTGTAGCAACGTTAGTAACGCTAAATTCTTACCTAGTTTATGAGACGAGTGCTGTACTTGACTATTTTTTGTAATTTATTATTATTTTTTTTTTTTAATGCTTTATAGAGCAAATTGCACCTATGACAGTTGTTATTACCACAGAAGCCATCTCAAATGGTTGCAAACTCTGAGGGTGACTTTGAACCAGAAGTCCCGCCTCAATCGTCATCTGATTGACAGCGGAATCCTGGAGCCAGAGAAGAGAAAAGAATCAGACATGAAGTTGAAGAAGCGAAAAAAAATAAACATCGAATCTTAAAGTTCTCGCAACGAGGGTGACTGTTGGGGTCTGGAGAAGTGACCGGGAGATGGGGAGCCCCGTATTTTGGTCTTGGTAAGAGGGTAACTCACTTGATGTTGACGAGGGAACCTATGCCGCTATGCTATATACCGTCGTGAGAAAACTACGGCCTGGGGGCCACATGCGGCCCGTTAAACGTTTTAATCCGGCCCGCCGAATTTGAAAAAAAAAAAAATAAACCTTGTTAATGTTTTATTTTCAAAATAGTGTGGTTTTTCAAAGACAAGCTTTTGTTCACTTTCATTTAAAATTAAATGTATTTTTTTTCTCAGATGAGATGAGGTTACCAAAACACTCCATCCATCTGCTCCTGGTCCAGCCCCTCTGTCAAATTTTAGAACCCATTGTGGCCCGCCAATAAAAAAGTTTTCCCACCCCTGCTATATACTATAAACTATGTTGATGTCGTCAGGCCATTATAGAGTATTTCTTCTGACATTTTGAAGGAGAAATAATACTCAACGTTTTATTTTTTTATGATGTTTGAGGCATTCTGACTGAAATACAGTTAAATTGAGGTTACCAGTAGTCATTTCCATTACCTGTAAATGTAAATTAGAATGTAACTTACTACAGTGAACCCTCGGTTATCGCGGTTAATGGGGACCGAGACCACCCGCGAAAACTGAAAATCCGCGAAGTAGCGGCGCACCTTCAAAAATGCTTAAAAAAAAAAAGTGCGAAGTAGCGGCGCACCTTCAAAAATGCTTAAAAAAATAAATAAATAAAATAATATATATATATATATATATATATATATATATATATATACGGGTAGAGAGAGAGAGGGTGAAATTCATGTTATAACAAAAAAAAAAATTATTAAAACATTTTTTTATTCCCCAGCCATTATTTTTGTATTTATTCAATTACTTCTTTTTGTATTTATTTAATTACTTCGACTTTTACCTGCTGGTACGCCGTCCGGTGTGCCCTGGCATTCTTCATTTATTTATTCATTTATTCATTCATAACTGACAGCCTCGCGCTCCGCTCATGCCCGGGCGGAAGGTGTTCCTCTTCGGCTTAACAACCACGCACGCCGGCCGGTCTCCTCCGGAGCTCTCGCACGGTCCCGAACGGAGCGAAATGTCGCCCCGCTAGTGCCCGGGCGGAAGTTGTTCCTCTTCGGCTTAACTGCCACGCACGCTGGCCGGAGCTCTGGTACGGTCCGAACCGCGCGAAACGTCGCCCCAAATCGTGCCCGGGGGAACGTGCTCTTCTTTGTCCACTCTCCTCTTCGCCCACGTTCTTCTTCGGCGCACGCCGGCCGTCTAACCACTCCAGCGCCCCGTCGTGCCGCTCGGCGAAACTACAATGCCCCCGAATATTTTTTAGACCCGCGAAGCACTGAACCCGCGAAAGGTGAACCGCGAAGTAGCGAGGGTTCACTGTATTGCAGCCAGATACCTATAAAATGTCATTTAATTTGCACTGTTTTGATCGCCACTGTTTTGCTCATTGAACAACAAATGAAAAGATGAATCATACACAGTGTTTGTAAAGATAATTGTCAATGTTTTATTAAATGAAATTCCAATGTAAAATTGTGTAATATTGTGTTATATAATGGGTCTACAACATACATTTCTCACAGACAAGTAGAGCTTTTTCTCATGAAATGTGTTGAAAAAAAACTAACATTTGAACATTGTTTTGCGTTACAACATCCGTGTTTACTGGTCATAAATTATTAACTTAAGTTTAATATACACTACACGAGCTGGGTAGCCACCACGCCTCAACCACCATAACAAGTTCGCTAACCCTTTAAGTCGAACGAGGTAGCTAACATATCGGGTTCAATTTGTACCAAAAATATGCTGTTGTGCCTTGTGTCTCTGTATATGTCGTCATGACGTGTCATTTGACAAAGCCTTGTGTCGATGTTAGTTGTCGATGTAACAGTCTTTGTTAGATGTCAATGTATGTCTATGTTAGATCTCAATGTGTCGATGTTAGATGTCAATCTATGTGTCTATATTAGATGTGTTTATGTTAGATGTCTATGTAAATGTTTGTTAGATGTCGATGTGTGTAAGATGTCTATGTAAAGGTTGGTTAGATGTCGATGTCTATGTAAATGTTTATGATGGATGTCGATGTGTCTGTTAGATGTCCGTGTTTGTTAGATGTGATTGTAATGGTTTATGTTATAGACGTCAATGTAAGTGTCAATGTTAGATGCCCATGCATGTTTGTTAGATGTCGATATATGTGTCATTGTTACATTTCAACGTAAATGTTGTTCGTGCAAGTTTCCAGTCCTCCAGCCACGTGACATCATGCGCGTCAAAGTGATAACTCGTACATTTCACGGAGGGAAAAAAAACAGACACCATTGGTAGTTTTGACCGGGAAAAAAAATCATTTATTTTTTTCGAACACCTCATGTCTCTTTCAGCGTAAGAATAAACATGACACGACCAAAATAAAATATACCAACACAGGCAAATATTTAAGGAGCACTCAAGAGATACACTTCAGCTCATTTAATCCCACCTATTTTTACTAACGCAAACCCTTCAATTCTAGCGCCCACAGAATAGTGTGCTATAATGCTATAAAAATATGGAGCCTTTACCTGACAGCGTTTGAATATAACTGAATTCCCATTGCTCACGAAAAACTGAGAAACTAAGAACAAACATTTCAAGCACAAGCTTGACTTGACTTCAACAGTTCTATTTTTTCTTTTGTGACAGCTCAGACATCAAAATAATGCTTTCCTTCTATAAAATAAAAACAGCATGACAAAAGGTGCTGAAATAAACTATATACGGAAGTGCGTGAGTGACAGTGTGTGCATGTGTTTTTGCAACGCATGTGTACACCCCGCCATACAAATTACACAATTCGTTGGGTATGTGGTATACACTTAAAAACAATTGCCTTGGAGCAAGTGAACACAACACGTCTCACACTGTATACATGCTGTAGAAGGGCTGGGCGATATGACCTCAAATCAATATCGCGAGAAATCGAGCAATTTTACCTCGATAACGATAAATGCACAATAAATTCCCACGTGGACTAAAATCAAAATAAATGCAGGAATTGCATATTGACTGTTTTTTTTATTGACCAACTGGTACACTTTACTTTCAATGAAAAATAAAAGTACAAAAATCATTTGTATGAACATTCCAAATAGCTTGCAGGGTTCGCGGTTAACTTTAAAAACTGCTTGCCCATAGGGCAAGTGCCACTAAAATTTGCCTTGCCCGAGTGGCCAAATTACTTGCCCGACTTGGGCAAGTGACAATTTTTTTTCTCTAAGAATAAAATGTTTATGGTTGTAAAATGTGCGCCACAAATGTAAATAAACATATAATCTGATAAGCATAAATTAATCTTGTTTTCATCGTCAACCATGAAACCCTACTCACAAGAGCAAATGTATCATCCTGTGCAGTTATTGAAAATGTTAATTGTAGTTTTAATAATTAACAAATCTGCATGTTAAATTGGGAAAATGATATTACAGCAATCCAGATGATCAATTTTAAGTCCAGGAGAGCGTATTAATTGAGGAATCACATGAGTAAATTATGAGTGTGGCAAATTTGTGTATTCCTTTAAGACCAGTGCCTGTGGTGCTGCCTCCATAAGTTTCATAGCATAAACAGAACACAGTCACTGACACTATGTCAGGTCACATCATGGAGCTAATGAATTAACAGCCAATAATCAAATATTACTCCCTTCCTTACTCACAACTGAATTGTCTACTTAAAAATATTCGAGCTATTTTAGTCATGTCAGAGGAATCCGAAATGTTCGGATTTGAACGAACTCGTCGCCAATTTTCGGCCAAAATATCGTAGGTTTTTGTTGTGTTTTTCAAACTTCAAATGAGGATGCTACGACAGCGAGTTCCAATACTGCGGGATTTATTGACGTCCACTTTAACTCGACATTCACTGAACTAACTGATCCCCGTAGCGCCCGCCCATTGCCCCCGATAAGGCCAATGGACCATACCAAAACATAAGGGGTTGTCTGGGTTAAACCATCACCATACAGTGCACACAAACAGATCACACCACCGTTTTCGTCAAAATTAAAGATATTTGGCTGCTTTAAAAAATGCTTGCCCGGTCGGGCAAGTTGCCCATAATTTTACCTTGCCCGTGGCCAAATTTCACTTGCCCCGGGCAATCGGGAAGCGGTTAACCGCGAACCCTGAGCTTGCTTTGCATGACTTGAACAATGTCACAAAGAAAAAGGGTACCTCTTGCGAAATCTTTTTCTGCAAATAGATTGCGCCAAGATGCTCTCATGATGTAAATAATGGCAAATAAAAAAACGCTAAATAAAATGAAAGAAAATGTCAATGCAAGCCAAATAAACAAGTGGGTATTATCGGGGAAAATGTGCCGTCTCGAGTACTCTGCTGCGCAGTCGCCACTTGTCATCTATGTAATGCACAGTTAGGCTCAATCAGGGATCCATGTTGCGACCCGACCACAAGTCGGATGTAGATGCAAAATGCTTGACATGTCTAAGCTCCCGGCCCGATGTAGTCCATATCGGGAAATACGGCTTTCATGAAGCGTTTAAATCCTGTGCGCGCCACGTAACTAGAGGAGCTTTATCTTTAGCTATGTGCTAAGCTATCGCGTCCACCTCTGAGACGTTCTCTCGTATGGTGTCGCCTCCGTTCATGGGCTGTTGTCACTTGTCGAACCTTGCTTCTCACTTTGAACTTTCAGCACAGCATGGTTGTGTTGTGGGTGGTGAGAAAGCTTCTGGATTTGAATCGCCAGCAACGAGAGCGACAGACGGGTGGAGTCACATGACTAGAGGCGCTGTAGCGGTCTTAAAGGGGCATGAACATTGCCGCAGACAAAAGGCTTTTCTTTTTTTATTCATCGAATTTACCGACATGGGCAAAATGATTTCGGTCATTGTAATAAATTTCGGTAACGGTAAATTTTCGGTTTATCGCCCAGCCCTATGCTGTAGCATGGCTTTTTTTGCCGTGGGTGTCAAATATTTTACTTTGTTTTCAGAGTGCTTACAGACCTCTTGGTTTTGCCTCAAAATAATTGTCTGCAAAGCAGTCTGTGCCATCCGCATCATTGATGTGCAGGAGTAGCTTGTTGGTAATAAATAGCTGCAAGAAGTCCGCTGTTTGCCGCAGCATCCAGTGGTCCAGCGCTCGCAGTGAAAGTCTTGTCTGGCAGCCCGAACCATGCCCAAACATTTCGAGATGCACGCCCACTAAATTCCAGAAATATAAACATGGACAAACTTGACATTCTTCCAGATTCTGTCTCTTTGCATTGTTTTGAAGTTACTCCTGCAACTTTTCCACTTCTTCGATCCTCCCCATTGTCTGAAAAAGAAGTGTATATTTTGATTTGAAATAATGACCTCAACATACCAATACATTTGTTTATCATCTGAACTGGATTATTTTGAAACAACATTTGGGTTGGACATCTGGGATTTGTTGTTGTGTATATTCAGAGTAATCCTTTTCTTGTATATAGCTAAAGCAATAGTCGCTGGCCTTGAAAATGGGTACAAGACTTGACCAAATTAAGATGCCATAAGGTCTAATTTGCCCCTTCTCTACCACAACTGATTTAGAGGCCATTAGTAACAGATTTGAGAAGACCACTTTTAAAGATATGAAGCCAGAGCTCGGCACCGGACCCATTTTAATTATTTATTATAATTTTAATGTATTATTGAGCAAATGACACAATATGTCAGTAGTGATTACCACAGAAGTCATGTCAAAATAGTGCAAATTCTGAGGTCGACTTCAAATCAGACAGGCGGAGACGAGCGCCAGAGAAGAGATGAGAATCAGAAGAGATGTTGAAGAAGCTAATAACAAAAAAAACAAAAAAACACATCAAATCTCCATGTAGTAGCAACGGGGATGGCTCATGGGGTCAGGAGAAGTGAGCGGGAGATGGGGAGTATGAGGTGCCGTTGGGGACAAAAGTCAGGAATCGCTTCACACTTCTGAAATGCACTCTTACACACCAGTGAAATTGTTGTTGCTCATGCATACTTATGAAACGCTATCATACATACGAGTGAAACGCTCTCATACACACTAGTGAAATAGTTGTTGCTCATACACTCGTCAAATGCGCTCATACACATAGGTGAAACATTCTCATACACACCAGTGAAAGGCGCTCAGGCACAATTGTGAAATTATTGTTATTCATAAATACAACTGAAACATGCTCATGCCCATACACGAGTGAAATGCTTTCATACAAACACCCACACTGTTGAAAATGCTGTCATGAACACAAGATCGCACAAATACTAAAATGTAAAAATTAATCATTTATTTAGCAGGGATGCATGGTGGGCGACTTGTTAGCACGATGGTCTCACAATGCAGAGGTCGCGGGATTGATTCCGGCTTTCCTGTTTGGAGTTTGCATGTTTCCCACACGCCTGCGTGGGTTCTCCGGTTTCCTCCCACATTCCAAACACATGCATGGCAGGTTGTTTGGACACCCTAAATTGGTGTGAGTGTGAGCGCGGATGGTTGTTTGTCTTTGTGTGACCTGCGATTGGCTGGCAACCAGTTTAGGGTGTACCCCACCTACTGCCCCAAGATAGCTGGGATAGGCTCCAGCACCCCCCGCAACCCTTGTGAGGAGAAGCCGTACAGATAATGGATGGTGGGATGGCATTCATAATGGACGGCCGCCACGGTGGGCGACTTGTGAGCACGATGGTCTCACAATGCAGAGGTTGTGGGATCGATTCCGGCTCCGGCCTTCCTGTGTAGAGTTTGCATGTTCTCCCAAGCCTGCGTAGTTTTCTCTGAGTTCGCCAGTTTCCTCGCACATTGCAAAAACATGCATCCATTTACTCTGATGCCAATGTTTTCTGTACCTTATGGCAGATTTTTCTCTTTGCCGAAGACTATTAGCACTTGTAGAGCGAGGACCTGTGCCACAGTCGTCAACTGCACCCTAAAATCTGATCATTTTGTATTTTAGACATTACACACTACACAGTTAAAGATGGTCCAAAAAAGAAAAATGGATTAATGTATTTCAACTTACATAATACTCTTTAAAGAGCTGACCAGCTCATTCCCAGAGGTACGTATTGGGGCGTATTGGTCGTCTTTACAGAAGACTCCAGGAGGTAACTCAGGTTTGACCTTCAGCCACAACAGAGTGTTGGGTGTGAGTGCTTCCAAGTCGTTGAGGTCGGAAGATGTCCTTGTGATAGGCCTGCTGTTTATAACTGCTTCAGCCTCACCAAGCAAGGTATATTGACTTTCTTCACCCGAAATTTGTTCTTTTACAGTGACATTCAGGATTTTTCTCACAGACCAAATAAGTCGCTCACAGCTTCCTCCGTGGTGGGAACCTGCTGGGGGATTGCTATGCCACTGAATACCTTTTTGCAGCAAGTGTTTCTCGATTTACTTAGTGTTCCATTCTTTGATTGATTTCTTCATTTCACTGTCAGCTGATCTAAAGTTGGTTCCGTTATCAGAATACATCTCTCTCACTTGTCCTCTTCTGACAAGAAATCTTCGGATTGCGTTGAGACAAGCATCTGTGTCACGTGAAGATGCAATTTCCAGATGTACGGCTCGTACAGCGAGACATGTAAAAATCACGCCGTATCTCTTTACTTGTCCTCTAACCCTACTTACTTAGAATGGACCAAAATAATCAACGCCAATTCTCTTGAAAGGCGGATCGTCAGGTAGCACTCTTCTGATGACTCTAGCAGCTCGAGGTATCCAAAACTGTTGATGCAGATTAGCCATCATGTGGTTCCTTCCAGCGTGAGCTGTAATCTCATGAATGTATCTCAGGACTAGCTTTGTGTTATGTGAATCCTTGGCAAGATGGCTTGCTGTTTTGCTGTTTCAGGCATGGCTGCGTGGCTCAACTGTCCACCAACCCTCATGACACCATCTTGAAGTACTATATTGAACTTGTAAAGTGGGCTACTTTTCTTCACCCTTTTTTGTTTTTCAAATATGGCTAAATCTTTTTTGAAACTTCGCCTTTGACAGTATTTCACAAGTTCTCTTTCTGCTTTATCCAAGTCGTCGCAGGTCAAATACTTTCCTTTGACAGTTCTCTTGAATAAATTCATCTTGCCTTCTTCACCTAATGTGATTAACTCCTTTCTATTTTCCTTTACTCTGTCAGTAAGTCTTTCAGCTTTAGAAACCAGGCTACGGCCTGCTTCAATGCTGTCCAAGACGAATAATGGTTCATCCACTGGCCCAGAGAATCTTTGGGCTACAGTGACTGAATTACATGCACTTGAGTCACTCATTTGACCTCCAGGTCATTAATTGGTAATTTGAAGTGGTTTTTGTGTTTAACTAAATTCCTGGACACTGCCTGATTTTTTTCAGAGCTGTACAACCACTAGAAAGGGTGGTTCCCACAATGTGAGTTTTGCTCAGGTGGCCCAACAATGTCACAAAAACAAGTAGGGGTGTGTGTGTGTGTTTGTATAAGCTACATGTTGGGGACCAACATCGGACAGCACACCCACTGTAGGGGACCAAAATTTTTGTGGGGACCAAAAATCTGGGCCCCACAAAAAAGAGCATTGAATTCAGTGATAAGAAGCTCAGGGGGAGGTCCTGTCAAAGTTTCAGGGCTTCCCAGGAAGGTCACAAAAACAAGACGAGTGTGCTAGAAATGTGTGTGCGGAAAAATTACTCAGGATCGCTGTCTAGTGGTCGGTCCCGGTACTGCACTTACGCACACTTCACACACTCGGCTGGTCTGCGCATGTGCAGGACAGTCTGCTTTATGTCAGGCAGCCACCCTCCCCTCCCCCACAGCCCAACCCGAAAAATTGAGATGTTAGTTAAGTATTTATTCCTATTATTGAGTGAGATTACATATTTTTACTTGGCAGCTGGCACAACAGCTAAGCTTGGAGCACAGTTATTGCAAAATAAAATAAATAAACAGTAACAACAATAACGATTGTTAATATTGTTATACTTTATAGCGTAACCTATTTATACTAATTTTCTGTATGCAATTTCAAGTGCAACTAATATAGTTGTGCATATAGATAGCCACCAAACTCCATACATTAGATAAAAATAAGAGCCACGATGTTAACCAATTAACAGTTCAAGAAAAAAGCAGACATCCAAGAACTTGCTTTGTTACTTTTGCGTGGCCAGAACTACAAACCCCAAAGCAGAGCAAACCCAAAACATCAGAGAAAGTACAATACTTTTGTCAAGGAGTGGTGCTGCTGCTTTGCGATCGCTGCCACCATAGTGAACGCGCTCCCACATTCGTGCACACGCACACATGCCACACACCTGTTTTCCACGTCCTGTCAGTCCACTCCGTCGGTCCGCATTTATTTCGTTGGTCAGCCATCACGGTTGGGTGCGCACTAGATCGCTGTTAAACCATCTTCTACGCCACAGTCCTCGTGTTCAACAAACATTTCTCCCGAATTCGCCTACCATGCACAACTCTCCACTTTCAAACCGAGCGCCGCTGTTACTTCCGGGTTTTTAGCGCCAAGCACTTGACGCTAGCGTGTGACGTCATGGCGAAATACTAGGTTTTAAAATAAAAATTTTCTTTTTTTTGTACAGTCTAAGTGCATGGGGTTATGATAGATCGAATGAGTATACCTTTATGTACTCACTAACATTTATGTTGATCATAAAATGTTGTTTTGATGAAGAAAACTGTTATTTTTTAGAATCAATTGGCTTAGGGCACTTGGGCAAACTACGGCCCGGGGGCCACTTGTGGCCCGTTAAACGTTTCAATCCAGCCCCCCAAACTTGAAAAAAATTAAATGAATAAGCCTTGTTAATGGTTTATTTTCTAAATACTGTGGTTTTTCAAAGACATATATATTGTTGTAATGCTTTTGTTCACTTTCGTTTAAAATTAAATGTATTTTAGGACTCATTGTGCCCCCCCCCTCCCAATCAAAAAGTTTGCCCATCCCTGGCATAGTGGATGGGCCGAGGAGTTTAAAAGGCACACATCATGCATTTTTCAGTCAGTTTTAGCCAGGGCTTGGTATGGGGAAGACCAGCTGGTTTACATGTAATCATTAAATTTTCCCAAGTTTTATTTAAGTTAATTGGACAAAACAAAAAAAACGCAATATTCTTCTGCCAGAGAGTATGTAATATTCTTCTGCCATTTTATTGTAGAGGGCCATTTTGAGCCCCTAACAATATTATTCAACCAAGAGATCATGAGTCGTCGCCCACTTACTTTCTGAAGTCAGCTGGGATGTCACGGCTGTGACCCTCGTGAGGATAAAGTGGTTCAGATGGAAAAGTAGGACTAAGGGCTTTTTCTCAGGTTTCCATGCGCAAATCCATGTATATTAGGTTAATTGGAGACTCTAAATTCTCTACTCATCAAATGACATTCGTGACCCTGATGGATAGATAAAATAGATTATTAATCTGCCATGGGAAGTCCAAGGTGTCTGGTAGAAAGAAATGCATTCATACACTCATTACACAGTCAACCAAGCAAAGACACAAAGCCTAGGGCAGGGGCGGGCAAACTTTTTGATTGGAGGACCACAATGGGTTCTAAAATATGACAGAGGGGCCGGACCAGGAGCAGATGGATGGAGTGTTTTGGAAACCTCACCTCATCTGAGAAAAAAAATACATTTAATTTTAAATGAAAGTGAATAAAAGCATTCCAACAATAATATTTGTCTTTGAAAACCACAGTGTTTAGAAAATAAAACATTAACAAGGTTTATTCATTAAATTTTTTTCAAGTTCGGCGGCCCGGATTAAAACTTAACGGGCCGCATGTGGCCCCCGGGCCGTAGTTTGCCCTCGCCTGGCCTAGGGCATAAACACATACATGTAATATCCAATCCGCTTATTCTCACAAGGATAGTGTGCTGGAGCCTACCCAGCTGTCAACGGACAGTAGGCGGGGCACACCCTGAAGTGGTTGCCAGCCAATCGCAGGGCACGCAAAGACGAACAACCATCTGCGCTCAAACTCACTCACAAATGCAACCTCCACACAGGAAAGCTGGGTCCCGGGATCGAACCCTGCACCTTGGGACTGCGAGCCGGATGTCCTAACCAGTCTTAACTCATTAAATACCAGCCATTTTCACTGGAGCAACCCGCTCAATCCCAGCGTTTTCCTGGGTTTTGACTAATATTGCAAGGCCCACAGAATATAGTATTCTAATGCTATATAGACATGGAGCACACCCGAAGAAAGATGAGACTCTCTTCTTTCAACAGAAAAAAATGTTTGTTCCTATCTTTTTCCATTCTTGAGCAATCGGCATTTGAAAATAGCTAAATTTCATGAAAACTCCAATCCCTGGGGAAAAAACTGAGAAAATGAGCTTTTTGTAAACTGATGCATTTTGACCATAATTTGAATTTTGACACTATTATTTATGGCTTTTATGACACCTCTAACATCTAAATAATGCATGCCTTCTATAAAATAACAAAAAAAAGCACAAAAAATGTTTTTGATAAAATAAATTTATTTGCACATAACACTAAACGACTGAACTGTTGAACTATGTACAAAAATGAAATACATCAGTGTCATACATACTTTTTTTTTGTGTGATATAAAATAAAACAGTTGCCTTGATGCAAGGGCACACAACATAGTTCACACCACATTCTTGTTTCACTCCGTTTGCCTTTGCACAAACAGACCCGACACTTTCGTTGTGGTCTGGCTTTGCTGGTCCGTGGAAAATAGGCGAGCTTGTGTTTGTCCACTGGGGTTTGTGTGAAAATAATTGTCTGGGAAGTGATTGCTGGCATCCGCGATGTGCTGCAGAAGCTCATCCGTGAGAAACAGCTGCAGGAAATCAGCTGGCTCCTCAGACTCCAAATGGGCAGCGGCATTCAGTGGTCCAGGGGTTGCTGTAAAGTCGATTTTCCTCGGTTGCCATCCAGTGTGACGCCATCCGGAACCACTGCTTCCTGATGCACAACCTGTAAATTACAGAAATACAAACAATTGGAAATATATATTTATTGCTGCATTTTATTGCTGGCGTGTGAAGTTTCATATTATAATTTACCTTTCTTTACACCAACAAGACGAGGAGGAACTTTCTTGCCGCGGGATGCACAATCTGTGAATTTTAGAAAGTATGCATGATTACCACACCATTCAGTATTGTTGTTTCCTCGTCGGGGAGGAGATGCGCTCGCGCGTAACTGCACATTTACACGACATTTTCTGCCCGCAAGATGCATGATATGTACAATAAAAGCATGAGGGCTAAAACCACATGTTCAATGGTAACTTGCGAGCGTTTACTTCCTCGTCGGCGAGGACTTACGCTCGCGTGTAATTGTGCAATAGGCGCCCGGACGAGAAAGTCAGCGAGCAAGCTTGCGTCTAACTGCACATTTACGCGACATTTTCTGCCCGCAAGATGCATGATATGTACAATAAAAGCATGAGGGCTAAAACCACATGTTTAATGGTAACTTGCGAGCGTTTACTTCCTCGTCGGCGAGGACTTACGCTCGCGTGTAATTGTGCAATAGAGGCGGCCGGATGAGGAAGTCAGCGAGCAAGCTCGCGTCTAACTGCACATTTACGCGACATTTTCTGCCCGCAAGATGCATGATATGTACAATAAAAGCATGAGGGCTAAAACCACATGTTTAATGGTAACTTGCGAGCGTTTACTTCCTCGTCGGCGAGGACTTACGCTCGCGTGTAATTGTGCAATAGAGGCGGCCGGATGAGGAAGTCAGCGAGCAAGCTCGCGTCTAACTGCACATTTACGCGACATTTTCTGCCCGCAAGATGCATGATATGTACAATAAAAGCATGAGGGGTAAAACCACATGTTCAATGGTAACTTGCGAGCGCTTACCTCCTCGTTCGGGGGGATCTGGTGAGGACTCTCAGCTGCTTTGGCTATTGTCCGAAGGCAGGCGATGCAGGCCGCAAGGCACGCGCACCCTCTTTAGACGCCGTTTTGTTGTGACGACGACGAAGCGTCATCCTCTCAACCAAAGCGTCTCCATCGCCTTGATGCTTTTAGGAAGCTTTTTTTTTACAAAAAAGCATTCCTCGATCGTCATTTGCTTGGAGGATTTCATTGCTAACGCTACTAATGCGACTGCTGCTAGTGCTGCCGATGCTGCTGCTACCCACGCTGCTCTCCACACTTATAAGTCTACCCCAGGATCCCGCCCCCCCATTTGTACCTCTGGCGCAGATTCAAGGCGGATCTTTTGCACCTCTGCCCCCTGCTGGGTGATTTTTACATGATTCACAATGCGGACAAGGCTGATTCTCAGTCAGAGGTTGCATCAGACCCTTATGTACACTATGACGTAAAAAAGACAGGAAACGTACTTATACGTCTTTGGTAGAGGGCGCCATTGCATTAAAAGACGTCTTTGTACGTCTAAGGGAGTAAATGAGTTGAACAAAGTACAGGGTCCTTCACCTGACTACAGATGATCTTCTGGGGACTTTATTTGGTTTTAATCACTTTTGGGGTCTGTATCTATGCACACTCCCTGGTTTTGCTACCTTCCCGGGTACCACATACACACTGCTTAGTTTCTCTGCCTTCGTGGGTACCACATACATATTGCTTGGTTTCTCTGCCTTCCTGGGTACGACATACACACTGCCTGGTTTTGCTACCTTCCTGGGTACCAGTCACACAAACGTCAGACGACTCAGCACATACCGACTGTCTCAGCACTACACACTTTCACTCCAAGGCAGTGCTGTGAACCAACTTACTGACAAGAGGTAGTATTTAGAATTTTAAAAAGTGCTTGAAAGGTTTTGTTCATGTAAAACCAACAGATTATGACATTATTATTATTATTTAAATCAGTATTAAACAGCATCAGCATAGGTTAAAGATATTATACAGACTATATACGATAAAAAAATACTAAACCACCCTTGCTTTTCCGTCATTTCTTGTATAAGTTAACACACAGATGTATAACATTTGTTTATACAAATATAACGATTAAAAAGTAGCTGATTAGAGTTTTAATTTTGTATTCATTAATCTGTAATAAAAATGGACATATTTTGGTTAATAAAATTAACAAGAAATAAAAGTAAAGGGTGTTCTAATACTTTTTTCAAGATTGTCCTAACATACATTTAATGTTTACAGTATATGTCTTCGGAAGAAGCGCAGCATTAGATTTTTTTTTTTGTTCTCTCTCTTTGACTTCTGAATTTGAATTTCTGTCACAGATGTGCTTGAATTCTATTTTGGATGATTTGTGTTAAACTGCACAAATATTTGAAGAGCCATAGAATTCAAGAATCACACCAGTGCTGCTACTCCTCCGAACGGGTGAACGCCCTTGATTAACAACCTGCGTTGAGGTGGCTTTTGAGATTCGTGGTGTGGGAGAAAAATCTCTGAAGGCATTCTTAGACTTCAAGAGAGGGTCCACAATTTTCAAAGATTCACTTCCGTCTGAATCAGAGGCCTCACTTGTATCCGGAATATATTCATCTCCACTGTCATCTGAGTTGGAGTAATAATGCTTATCCATTCCAAAGTCAGCCTGTTTTTTTAATCTAAAAAACAACAACAACAACGAAATATAAAGGATAGAAGGCAGGAGACCAATAAAATATATGCAATTTGCTTGTAAGATTCCCTGAAATCTATATGGGTTGTTTACCTGTATACTTTTGGTCCTCCTGAGCCTTGGGATAGTAATATGGTCTGGGTCTGAGGCACAAAGTTCAGGGGCAGGATTTGACAATGATTCGTCAGAATCTGTGTCGTTATTCCAAGGAAGATTCAGCCCATATTTTTTGTCCAAGGGAGGAGACTGGGTTGCATCAGAGTCCAAGAGAAAATTGAGAACCCATTAAATACTTAATCCCCAGAGGAATCTGCACAGAAAAAGGTCTTAATTCTATTTGAAAAAAAAAAAAAACTAAAATATTGATGAATGATATTATGACAAAATAATGTAATAACAAAATTAGAATGATTTTAGGAAATTATTTGCAAAACCAAAACATTGTGGTACGATAATAATGCATATAATTATTCTACGCAGCTATATTTAACAAAAACACTTAATTGACCGTAACAAAAAGCTCCCGGGAGGAAAACTACATTAAATGTTTTTTTAACAGGGCAGTGAAAATATTGGAAAATAAAAAAAATAATGAATAAAATAATATGAAAAAAGAATTCAATGTGTATCGATGGACCCATATGAAATACTTATATCGCTATGTACTTATCAGCCATATCGCCCAGCCCAATATGTAACTGCAACTTCAAAACCTCGGGCCATAACAGGATTGTAACATGGGATGCATATCTTCATTCCTAAATTTGTAGATCCCGAGGAGGCTGCTCAATGGTCCTGGTAATGTAAACCTCAACCAATTCGGTCACAGCCAATGTTCTCCATCCTTGTTAAGAAGTTTTGAAATGATTTAATAGATATACTATTGCAAACTATACCAGAATTTTATACATTTTAAACTTTTGATCACAATTTTACCTATTTTCTAAAAATCTGAAGAATCCACATGCCAAATCACCTGCTGTGGACACATAGGTTCTGTTCTGACAGATAATTCAGTTACAGGTTGTGTACTTAAAGCCAATAAGAGGGCAATGCAGCAGTCGACAGCCTGACGAAAGCTTAAGTCTCCCAATGAGAGAACTGTAGTGGCTGGTAGGTTCTTAGATTGTAACATAGTAAAGACATACACTACGCATAACTGTATATCATATGATGATGAGGGAAAATATTATTAGCTACGATTTATGTCCAGATATATTAGAAAACTTGTCCAACCAGCACAGGTCTATCTAACTGTAATTTTAACATCTCAAGACACGACAGGATGACCACATGATACGCATACCTCCTTTTCAGAGTCTGTCAAACCTTGAGAAGGCTGCTTCGATGTTCTGGTGGCATCAACCTCAGCCGATTCAGTCATTGTCGGTTGTCCTCCATCCTAATGAACAAGTTGAATATTAATTTAATGAATTAAAAAAAAGAAAATGGATCAGAATTTTACACATTTTAACGAACAAGTTCACGAATGAAACAAAACCAATTACTTTAGCGCATGACAATTAATCTTCAGTAGAGATATGTTGTGACTGATATTTCAGTCACAGGTTGTCTTTTGAACGCCACCAGGGCCGCAATGGAGCACAGGACAGCCAAAAGTCTTCTTGTCGGACAGCTGTAGTGGCTGGTAGGTTCTAAGATTATAACATAGTAAAGGCACATACAACTCCTAACTGTATTTCATATGATAATGAAGGAAAAGATGATTAGCTATGATTTATGTCAACAATAAAAATGGCTCTACGGGGTCCCCACGAACGCAAACCTGACAGTTGGGTGTCAGATGGCCAACATACCTGACTCGCAATTCAACTCAACTGGACCCCACAACACAAGAAAAAGCTGAGTGAGCCTCAAACCAGACATACACATTCACTGACAAATATCCTGTGACACCAGATATATTAGAAGTCTTGTCTAATCAGCACACGTCTATCTAACTGCAATTTTAACATCTCGAGACACGACAGGATGAGCACACGATACGCATACCTCCATTTCTGAGTCTGTAAAGCCTGGAGGAGGCTGCTTCGATGTTTTAGTAGCATCATAAATTTATTGAATTAATTATATTTGAGGTTGGATTAGATTTTTACACATTTTAAGCCTTAGCCACCCAAAACAAAACATAAGCTCATGAATGAAATAAAACTAATTAATTTCGCCCATGCCAATTAATCTTCTGTAGACACGTGTTGTGACCAGTGTTGTTTTTGGCAGGCATTTTAGATTTTGTCCAAGTCATTTGGACAAAGTGCTGATTTGTTTACATCACATTTAGTCATCCCAATTCGTTATAGTTTTAGTCCAGTTTTAGTCAACGAAAACTAAAAAAAGGGTTTTAGTCCAGTTTTAATCGACGGAAACGCAAAAAAAGTTTTACCCTAGTTTTCGTCAATTTATTCACAAAGGTTTTAGTCCAAGCGGCACGGTGGCCCAACTGGTTAGCATGATGGCCTCACAATATTGAGGTCGTAGGTACGATTCTGGCTCCGGCCTTCCTGCGTGGGTTTCCTCTGGGTAATCCGGTTTCCTCCCATATTCTTAAAACATGCATGGCAAGTTGCTTGGACACTCTAATTGCCCCGAGGCATGAGTGTGAGCGTGGATGGTTGTTCGTCTATGCATGTCCTGCGATTGGCTGGACACCAATTCAGGGTGTACCTCGCCTACTGCCGAAGACAGCTGGGATAGGCTCCAACACCCCCCGCGACCCTAGTGAGGAGAAGCGGTACAGATAACGGATGGATGGATGGATGGATGGGTTTAAGTCCATTTGAGTTAAAACAAGGCATTCAAGGTTTCCACCCAATAACAAAGACTTTTGGATGGACTACTAAGGATTCTTCATTACAAACAGAAAAAAGTGGCAACAGTGGAATCAATACTCACTGCTCCAAAATAAGCAGAGAAGCAAAACATTTTGTTGGGCAACTGTTGTGGCTTTATTTCACTAAAAGCAACATAAAATAATTTATGAACCACATGCTAACAATTTTGTCTAGTCAACGAAAAAAATTCATGTACATCACGTCATGTTTTCGTCATAAAAGAACCTCGTATAGCTTGTCATCGTCATTAAAAAAGGGGCGTTAACGAAGTATTTTCGTCATAGTCATCAGTGACGAAAACAACACTGGTTGTGACTGATATTTCAGTCCCAGGTTGTCTCCTGAACACCACCAATTGGGCAAGGGCGCGCAGGAAAGCCTGGGGTCTTCTATTTTTACAGTATAGAAAGGCTAAATATCAAATTGAAACAGTGTTTTATATCATGAATATACAGGGTTGGTGCTGGTTCTGGTAGGGAAACCACAACATAAAGATGTCCTTAATTAGTCCCACAATGGGGATATTTGCAATATGGCATATGATGGCCTAACAGGGCCACCGCCCAGAAAGGAGTAACGCAGAACTTTGTAATACTGTCACTCCCTGACCAGTTCGTTGTTCCTGCAGAGCCAAACTTTGACTCAGACCCACAAATTTGAATTACAGATAGTGGACAATGGAGAACTCCCCCAGTCAGTCATCATGTTCAACTTCCATAGAAACTTCACATACATTTATTAGATTGCCAAACTAATTGGAAACTACATCACCAGAACACCACAAGTGGGCTCTGTTATTGTACTTAAAGATGCATCTTACAAACCTGTGTTCTCCAAGGCCAGCTGGTCCATAGTCTTAAGTTATTTCTTCGCCAACATCAATGTCTCGGAGCGCAAACAGACAGAGGTGTGGTCTGTCCTCTGTTGTCATCTTCTTCATTTTACAGTTGGGGTGCATGTGGTCATCATTAACCAGTCTTCCCAGACTGCCATCTTCTTGAGCTGCATCAACACTTAAAATAGATTAAAAAAAAAAAAAACAATTATTCAATCAATGTCAGAAATTAATCTTTGAGACAATCTTGTGTACACAAAACATAAAAATAGGAAATCCACAATTTTTAAATCTAAATCAAATCATACAAGAAATTTCTATTGGAATCAGACCCTATTAACAGCTTGTCTTTGAGACTTCATGATCTATATTTTCATTTGTACAGATTCAACGCATGAATAAAAGTAATTATACATTTTTGCTTAGAGAATGATTTTTCCCCTAACACTTATGGGATGAGTATGTGTTTATTTTTTTAAATAAAAACAAAAATAAGATAACATCTCAATCTTTGCCTCACCTCCAAGTTTTTTCTTGCCGGCGGAAGTCAAACAAAAAGACAGTGCCTCTTCCATCCATCTTCCTGCGTTGAGATTCATCAGAATCTATCAATTTTCCTCTGTACTCCATAATAAAGAATAAAGTCGTCTTTCCTGAAAGGGGCCTTGGTAAATACTCCTCGACCTAGTTAACAGGGAAATCAAGTTAGCTTCGTCATATTTTTAAGCACACAAATAAGGAGTCATCATATTCATTTGGGCCACTATACTAATGTAGGGTGGTTTGAAACATTGCTTCTTGTGAGGGATAGAGCAGAGCCCTTCTTTATGATTTTAAAGGAACAGACCAGCCAAAATTCATTTTCCAGCATTGCATTAGCCAGTATGTATTAGGACTGAAAGTACAAATGTCAATTGCACCTGGTTACGTAAAAAAAAAAACTTTAAGATTATTTAGTTTCAAAACAATGACATACACTGTACACAGTCATATTGGATCGCGTCACGTGATCTCTGTGACGTATTACGTGCTTTACACTAGACTATCAATATCGGACTTGTTCACCGGTCTATTGTGGTATAAAAATGCCGGAGGGCGTCATCAAGTACAGCCTTAATTTAGATAGAACTCCTACCATCAGGTTTCACACTCACTGAAATAACTTGAAACTGACAAAAGTGGCAAAAGAAAAGGTCAAGACACTCTTAATGTAAAATAACCACTTAAAAAACGATGTCAGCTTGGTTATCAGAAAACAATAATATATCTTAGCAAAAGCGTTAACATCATACCTTTAAATTAGTTTATATACTTCGCTTCTAACTCTGCAGTCTTGTCCAGACCCTTGACTGCATGTTCAATAGTATCCTGCTTTGGGGACTTCCTGCATCTCAGGGAAGGCATTGTTTATTCTATAAAGAAAAAAGACAGTATTGTGTTGAGAATTATTAATACTATGGGCTAAATGGAGTTTTAACAATATCAGTGTAAGAAAAATAAATTATAAATTAAAAAAATATCAATTCCTCCATCCCAATTAACGATTTCAACCATAATAGTTTATATTGAAGTTTAAACAACAGACACAGACAGATTTATGCAGTGTGACTACAAAAATCTTACCAAAATTGCATTCACAGTAACCTTTGCTTTAAGAATCATGTAATTAACCAGTGAACATCGTGTCTTACACAAAAATTAATGACAGAAATTATCATGGTACTTGCATTCTGTGGTTCTATAACAAAAGTGCAAGCTGTTAGCTCCGCAAAGCTAATGCAACAAGCTAGCGTCCCTCGTGCTCACATTCAATGCAAACCTGACCACCGGATGACAATACGCGTCGGTTTAGTTCTTTAAATGAGTAAAAGCACCATGACGTTTTATAATTATTCAATGCTTAACTGGAGCTCGTCAATTATGTCGATGTAGGAGCACATGTTTGCTAGGCCAGTGTTGTAGGCCCACATCCATGGTGCTACTTTGTATAGTGTTTTCCACACAACTATCTCTAACTATGAACAAATGCACTCGACGCATGTTTTGAAAAAAACCCAACGAAAAACACTTACCTCTCCGTTTCAACAGCAGTTCGAACTTCGAAGTGGTGATATTCTCCAGCGTTAAGCACCTGCTCGAACTGCGAATAGGTCAAATTCAACAGCGTCTTTTTTCTGTCTTAATAAGGACGCGATGAGAGGAGGAGCGCTTGCCTTTTCGTCAGCACGCCCCGCGCGGGTGGTGCTGCTTTATCACTCTCTATCTGTGCCCGCCCGCCGGCACGTCGATAGAAAAATAATATTCCTTCAAACATTACTTTCATCTTCTTAACGTTTTGTAGTGAATTTAACAGGTTCACCACTTTTTTCAAATACACCAATGGAAAACAGGTCTTAATTGAGGAAACATACAAAGAGCGTCTCACAAACACCTTATGATGAGCAATGTAATTTGATCACGTTTTTTGTCACTGCCTGGACGTTGGGTTCACTGGCCTGGTGGCAGTGGCTTGTAGACACTGTCACTGAGTGGGAACGGATCTCAAGGTGGGTCAAACTAACCCAAGCAGTGGATCGGTCCGTTTTTTAAATTTATTAATTTTTTTATTTTATGTATTTATTTATTATTTAATACAAGGGCTTCGGCTCACTACCAGTGGGCGGGACCAAAGAATTTGGGTTTCCTTTGAGCTAGGAGGCAGTCAAAGGCAGTCCAATCCCCGGCAACATAAAGCGCCTAGCTCTGGGGACATGGAATGTCATTTCTCTGGTAGGGAATGAACCCGAGCTGGTGTGTGACTAGACCAGTGGTTCTCAATTATTTCCTGTCATGCCCCCCCTACCAAGAAGAAAACAATTCGCACCCCCCCACCACAATTTTCTTTTACATTTCGTACTAATGTACATGTTCTTTGCATATTAATGTTAGATTGTCAATAAAATATCTTACCTTAACAAAGCTAAATTGATAAAAATAAAATATCATTTTGAGAACGACTATTGTGAGGATCTCGAAACTCAGTACTCTGTGGTGCTAATATTGATGAGATGATAAATATGTTGAAGCCACAGAACAAAAAGATTAGATATTGTTTGGAAATTAATGACGTACATAAAGGAATATCAGCCTTGATTGGAGTACATTACTGCATTTAAATTTTTAATAAAAATGAAACAATTATTGATGTTATGACCACTATGAAGAATTTAAAAAACAATATATAGGGATAATTATAGTTTTCATTTTGTTATGTGTAGTCTGTTCATGTTGCATTATTTTTATGACAAAGACGATGGTTAATCGTAGGTTTGTTGCCCAAATGTACCATTACAACCTGATTAATGTTGAGAATGACGAACTCAAACTGGACACTGAAACGTAAAAACACATGGACTTCTTGCCCCTGTCCTCACACGTGCACACACACACACACCATACACGAAGATCCGGGAGGTAAGGACGGCTGTCCTACAGGATGCGGATGGAAGAACAACTGCAGCGGAACAATGCCAGGGATGTCTGGAGGGGCCTGAAGACCATCTCAGGCCACGGACAAGCAGGTAAGACCCAGAAGGGGGGGGGGCTTCAGTGGGCAAATGAGTTGAACCTATTTTTCAATAGGTTTGATCAAATGTCTGACCCCGCTCAGGCTTCCCTGATGCAGCCCCCACCCACCCCTCCTGCCACTGCGAACAAGACCCTCTCTCCCCCTCTCTCGCCCCTCTCTCTCTCCACAGGCTCCAGTTCCCAGCCTCATCAGACAACCACCACTTCCTCCTGCTCAGCCTTGTTCCTCACAACATCTCAGGTGAAGAACCAGCTGAGGAAGATGAAGGCGAGGAAGGCGGCAGGCCCAGATGGGACCAGCTCCCAGCTCCTCAAATCCTGCGCAGACCAGCTGTGTGGAATCGTCCAGCACATGTTCAACCTGAGCTTGAAGCTGGGCAGAGTCCCCCAGCTGTGGAAAACATCCTGCCTGGTTCCGGTTCCAAAGACACCCCATCCGAAGGAGCTCAACAACTTCAGACCAGTGGCGCTGACGTCTCATCTGATGAAGACCCTGGAGAGACTGGTCCTCGTCCATCTGCGCCCCCTGGTCAGCTCCTCAATGGACCCACTCCAATTTGCATACCAGCCTGGCATCAATGTGGATGATGCCATCATCTACCTGCTCCACACTTCACTCTTCCACCTGGAGAAGGCGGGGGGCACGGTGAGGATCATGTTCTTTGATTTCTCAAGTGCTTTCAACACCATCCAGCCCGCCTTATTGGGAGACAAGCTGGAGCAGGCGGGAGTGGCCCACCACCTCATCACATGGATTCACAACTACCTCACAAACCGGCCACAGTACGTGAGAACACAGGACTGTGTGTCTGACGTGCTCCTCTGCAGCACGGGAGCGCCGCAGGGAACTGTGCTGGCTCCCTTCCTGTTCACCCTCTACACCTCGGACTACAAATACAATTCCACAACCTGTCACCTGCAGAAGTTCTCTGATGACTCTGCGATTGTCGGCCTCATCACTGACGATGACGATCGGGAGTACAGAGGGGTTACGCAGGGGTTCGTGGACTGGTGTCAGCAGAACCGCCTCCAAATCAACGCTGGGAAATCCAAAGAGCTGGTGGTGGATTTCCGCAAGCGTCGGCACTCTCCACCTGCACCAGTGAATATCCAGGGAACAGACGTTGAGAGGGTCTCAACTTACAAGTACCTGGGTGTTCATCTGAACAATAAACTGGACTGGAGCGACAACACAGACGCTCTCTATAGGAAGGGTCAGAGCAGACTCTTCCTACTCAGGCGGCTGAGGTCCTTTGGCGTTCGGGGAACACTCCTCAGGAACTTCTATGACTCGGTGGTTTCATCAGTCATCTTCTATGGAGTGGTCTCCTGGGCAGGAGGCATCTCGGGCCGAGACAAAAAGAGACTGGACAAACTGGTGAGGAGGGCCAGCTCTGTCCTGGGCTGCTCCCTGGACTCTGTGGACTCAGTGGGGGGCAGAAGGATGACGGCAAAACTGTCATCAATGCTGGACAAACCAGCCCACCCATTCAATGACACTCTGAGAACACTTTACAGCTCCTTCAGTGACAGACTTTTACACCCTCGCTGTACCAAAGAGAGATTTCGCCGCTCCTTCCTGCCAACTGCTGTCAGACTTTTTAACAAGAACATTGGGTCAGGCCTACAAACGGGAGGGCATTAGTGCAATTGTGCAGTCCTAGGATGCAATATTAACTACTACTGTACTTTCAGCCAAGGGTGTACTTAAATATTGACCAATGATGTATTTTGTTTACCATTACAGTATTCTTATTACAATACTTCTATCACTGTAGTATTTCTACCACTGCAGGATGTTCACTATTACAGTACTTTTATCATTGCAGTACTTTTATCATTGCAGTATTTTTCTATCATTGCGGTACTTTTACTATTACAGTACTTTTACCATTGCAGTACTTTTACCATTGCAGTACTTTCATCATTGCAGTATTTTTCTATCGTTGCAGTACTTTTACTATTACAGTACTTTTACCATTGCAGTATTTTCTATCATGCAGTACTTTTCTATCATTTCAGTACTCTTACCATTACAGTACTTTTATCATTGGAATATTTTTATGATTGCAGTATTTTCAATCATTCAGTAGTTTTTATCATTACAGCGTTTCCCCCTCCGTATAATGGACAAACATTAGGAGTGTTTCCTTACACTTAGATACGTTTATACTGTGTATATTTGCATGCTTTTTCTGAATGTCTGCTGCTAATGTTATACATTAACGGCTACATTACGCCGCCGACTCTGTGTGATCTATATCTTTGCTGCTGTAACACCTCAAATTTCCCCATTGTGGGACTAATAAAGGACATCTTATCTTATCTTATCTTATCTTATCTCTCCTACAACGAGGCAAGGGCCTCCACCAAGTCACCCCAGGGACAAGTTTTATTCCCTGATGGTCATCAAATTATGAGGATCTCATTCTACGCCGGAAGGGAGGAGGGGAATTTTTCCCTAATGTGAGGTTTTCGCTCCTCCACTGATGATCACACTGTTGTATGATTTCATTATGATGATCTGTCTTAAAGCCGTAAGGACATGATTTTTAAATCCACAACAGGGGGGAAATGTAAGATGGGCTGAGGATAGGTAATCAGTTTGTGTATTCATAATCATGTTTTTATACACTCATTAATGTTGAACACACACAGAGACACTTACTTGTTATTTTAACACACACACACACAGACACCGTATCCTGAAGATGTGTTTAGTTAAACTGACCTTGGGTTATGATTTTCTGCCTGCTGGAGTCCCTGGTGATTAGTTATTGATGCTTTAGTTAAACTGACCTTTATACCGTGAGTTATTGATGTTTTCTGTCTCTTGGTGATTAGTTGTTGATGCTTTTCTGTCTTCTGGTGATTAGTTATTGATGAGTTAGTTTCAATAAAAAGGCAGAACGGAGGGTGAGAGTCAGAGGGTGTGCGGGATTGAACTGGCAAGACGGCTGTTTCACCTCCTGGCTCCCTCTCCCATTCTGAATGGCACAAAACGAAAACTTTAGTAAGTTATTTCAGTCTAAAAAAGGCGTCAGGGCATTTTTAAACCGGACAGTAAGTCGCCACTGTCTTGGTTCCTTTTTGTGCCTTGACCCATACCGGAATTATTGAAAGGATGCAGTCCTATTTACAGGCCCCAGTGACACCCCAGGTTTCTGTTGTTTGTACGAGGGCGCTTAATAGGTACTGCTATTCACAATCGTCTTAGGCTGTTTCTTTGCAGAAGTTTATGGACAATGTGTAGTGCTGTAGGATGCAGTCTAGAGCATTCTTGACATTGAAGCTTTTGTTTCCAGCAACTGCTAATGCGACCGTGCATCAAACATGCAAAACACAGACCCTTGCTCCTCAAGAAGTCAATCTTATCCTTGTGATGCTTTCTCCTAAATTCCTTACCAATTGTGAGACTGTGTTGCTCTCCATTACAATTAGCACATGGTTTGGCAATAGCATCCACTGAAACAGGTTCTGCCTTTGGCGTGGTGGTTTTGTTGTTTTCCATCTTGGCGGGCACAATGACTGTTGTGAAGACTTTCTTTGATTTTGTTGTTTCTGTGTGTTGTGATTTTGTTTTCTGTTTTATAGAAATCTTTCGTGCTTGTCAACAAAATCCTTAAACTTCACTCTTCTATTTGTTCTTTCTTGGAGATTGCAGGCAAATTTTCTCCAAGATTCTATAAGTCTGTATGGAAGTTTGTTTGCCAATGCCTTTATATTAGCCATGTTGTCCAAGTCCTCCATGTAATTAACATCTGCCATTATGTTCGAACAGCCCATAAGGAATAATGTGAAAGACTGAAGTGCAACACCATCTTCAGACTTGATTGTTGGCCAATCCATGGCTTCCTTTAAATATGCTTCTGCTATCATGAAGTCATCACCATAAAACTCCTTCAAGATTTGTTTTGCTTTGGTATATCCTGTCAGAGGTTCCATATGGATGCAGCTCTTCACCAACTCATGTGGTTGTTCACTAGTATACTGCAGCTAAAATTGAAGATGATCACGGTTATCACTTGTACGGCCTTCAATCCCATGTTCAATGGCACCTATACAGGTTTTATAATGCAGAGGGTCGCCTGTAAAACGTAGGAATGGAAAGTTCGGGAAGAAGCGATGCTTTTTGACTCTTTGCTAAGTATTCTGCGACACTGGCTTGCTGTGAGATTGCGTGGCAAAGGCCATCAAGCACATGTCCCTGTTGTTCTCTACTTTCTGTCTGATGTGGAAATCTAGCCATTGGAATAGTCGAAGTGGGAGCATTTCAGGTCAACACTGCTTGTTGCTCTGATAGGCTGTGATGGTAATTGAATGTTTTTCCTTGTTTAAATTGTAACACACTCATCAGGAATGTGGATACCATCCTCCTGGGTATTTTCATATCTTCTCAAGACATCCAATTTAGCATCAGACTCAGGGAGTGCCGTTTGCATTGCATGCATTTCCTTCTTTGCTTTAATTGCAGCTTCTTCTTGCTCAAGTGCCAACCTTTGTTGTAAATCAGCAGCCTTTGCCTTTAAACATGCTCGTTCCATTTGAGCCTTTAATTTAATTGAAGACGTTGACAGAAGTGAGCTTCTGTCTGTTAGATTCTTTACTTCTACTTCTATGGGTGTAGTTAGTTGATGCAGATCTACTATCAGCAGGTGATATTTGTTTATTGCATCCTTCCTCTGCACGTTTCAAAACGTCCTTCTTCCATTGCTCACATTTCCATTAATTACATTTTTTGGATCAAACCAGTTATTTTGGTCATCGGCAAAATCCTCTTCAGTCTTTAAATTTTGCAGACCGGAATTGAGGTCCACAAATTCTTGCTCCATGCCGCTAAAGCAAACACGAACCTCAGTTTTTTACAGCGTCAACATTTGCATCATCCTCCATCAATTGTTCAATTTGACGTTGCATGGAGGTCAATTGAGCAAATTTGCAGCTGCGTGCCTGCATCCGTTTAGGCTTGTGATCTTCTACAGCTTTTCTCCGTCATTTTTAATGTCCGCTTTCCACTGTCTTGTTCCTCCATGTCAATCCACAATGAAGCAAACAAAAACGTCAAACTGACTGTAGCGTCTCAATTTGTAGGTCAGCCGAATGACGATCAAAGTTTTAAGCAGTTTACTCACGCACCTGTTACGTGCGCGTCCTTGTTAACTCGCGATGCTTGTCAAGTATGGACGCATGCTAACAGCTAGCAGCTCATTGTCCCGACTGGAAAGTTGCTCCTTAGCTGTGATGTGCCTAGGGTTACACTATCTATCATTAACAAACACAGCCAGCCCTCCTCTTTCCTCTTACCGCTTTCCAGTGTCCTGTCCGCAAGTAGTATTTGGAAGCCGTCAAATTCCACAACGGTGTCCGGCGTTAGCTCTGTTAGCCATGAATCCGTGAACATCAGCAAGCTAGCTCATTGGAAGTTCCTCTCGTGCCGCGTTAGCGCTGTTAGCTCGTCCATTTTCTTGGGAAGGTATCTAACATTTCCCATAAAAACGGACGGGAGGACGGGGTGGTCACGCCTCCTCTTTGCCTGGCGTTTCGCCCCCGCGCGACATCCCCCGTCTCTTCCTCCTCAACTCGTGGGGGATATCGGGTCTCGCTCCGGGAGTCGGCACGGGGTTAGCACGAAGTGCTAACAGCTGATCTCTTGTGTAAACGATTGATCCGTAGCTCCCAGTGACATCTCCGGACACGATCACGCAAAAAACAGCCCTCAGCAGCAATAAAACCACCGCAATTTGGATGTCCATTGCTGCGATGAGGTAAAATAAATAAAACTGGGTAAAGGGAAAAACACGCGAAAAAGGCTCAAATAGTGAGCCGTGCTGCTCTAGCAGGTAGCCACTCGCGTGGCGACGGAACCGGAAAAACAAATGTGGTCCCATCAAAATCTGATTGGATATTTAAAAATAAAAGCGTGAAAATTTGCTTATTTGTCTGTCGTCACCAATGATTAAAAAAATTAAAATCATTACAAAATCCTCAAGCTATCGTGATACCAGACGAGTTCTGCGGGACACCAGACCACCCCAGTTGTCCACAAAAAGTGGTCACTTCAAAATTTGATGTGGCATTTCAAAATAAAAAAATCACCTGAAATATGCACTGTGATCAACACTGATTTAAAAGAAAAATCTTTAAAAAATATCCTCAAACTATCGTGATACCAAACCAGGACTGGGGATACTAGACCACACCAGCTGTCCACCAAAAGTGGTCACATCAAAATGTGATGTGGCACTTCAAAATAAAAGTAGCCTGAAATTCGCTTATTTCACGGTCATCACCACTGAGTTAAAAAAAAACATAGCTCGAGCTTTCGTGATACCAGACCAGTTTTGTGGGACACGAGACTACCCCAGCTGTCCATAAAAAGTGGTCCCATTGAAATCTAATTTGTAATTTCAAACTAAAAGTTGCCTGAAATCTGCACATTTCACTGTCATCATGCCTGACTTTAAAATTTCATTAAAAAATATCCTCTAGCTATGGTAATACCAAACCAGGTTTGGAGGACACTAGACAACACAGCTTTCCACCAAAAGTAGTCCCATCAAAATGTAAGGAGGCATTTTAAAATAAAAGAGCTGGAGCTGTCGTAATACCAGACTAGTTTTGTTGGACACTCGACGACCCCAGCTGTTCATCAAAAGTGGTCCCATCAAAATCTGGTGTAATTTCACAATAAAAAAAAAAACACCTGAAATATGCACATTTCATTGTCATCAACACTGATTTTAAAATAATCATTTCAAAATACCCTCGAGCTATCGTGATATCAGACCCATTTTGGGGGACACTAGACAACCCCAGTTGTCCATCAATTGCGGTCCCACCAAAATGTGATACGGCATTTCAAAATAAAAGTAGCCTGAAATCAGCATACATCACTGTTATCAGGCCTGACTAAAATATCATGACAAAATATCCTCCAGCTATCATGATACCAGACCAGACATATTTCACTGTCATCACCATTGATTTTAAAAAATTAATTAAAAACTAGAGCTGCGAGCAGCTATAAAGGGCCCTCGCCACCCGGACAACGTTGGGGTACTGGCACGTTGGAAATGTGAAATATTTCCGAGAAATAACGTGAGGAATCTTCAAGAGGAATTTGCTTGTAGTTAAAGTTAGAGCAGCTTTTGTTTTCAAAGCCTCGTCAATGTTTGAAGTAAATTTGTTGGCAGGCACTACAGGTGCATCAAATCAAAGACTAATAGACTGAAAAACATTTTCTTTCCGAGAGCCATCACCATTCTGAACTCTCACACACATGCACACACACACGACCACCCTTACCTTGCTGAACAGCGACGTATTGTGTTGTATTTCTCCAATTTCATACTATTTTCCATCACAATATTTATTCTCTTATTTATCTAATTTATATATTTGATTAAATTATTGTTGTATTGCACTGGAGAGGGGAGCTCCCTAATCTTGTTGCACACTGTACAATGACAATAAAAGGATTTCGGATTCTGATAAATTTAGAATGGCCGACTTCCTGTTCAATTTAGCATACGGCTCCATGAGACTTTTTATTAGGTCTTGGCTTTGTACACACTTCATCAAATTTTCAGTTTGGTGAAACAGAGATATGGGGCTGTTTTTTTTTGTTGTTTTTTTTTTCTAGGGGGCGATAGCGAGCCATTTTTAAACAACTGTACGACAAAATAATAAAATATTGTGAATATTGAATCAACTCCCGGTTGGGTGGACGCTGGCACGTTTGGCTGCCACTGCTCACCGGTAACTCTCAGAAATTTTTTGGATCCGCTTGTTGTACCTGCTTTAGCAGTTTACAATCCCTCCAGTTACAGTGATTTTATTTATTATCTGTATGTTGAGCGATCCCGATTCTCATGAATGCCACCCACCGATTGCATAGTCGCTGACGCGTCTACTGTGGCTAAAGTTTAGCTTACCTATCAAAGTTAGCACCTTATGTACAGGGTAAGTTTGGGATTTTTTTAGAGCATGAGCAGGGGAGTTTTTAAGCATTTAGTCCATTGTGGTGAACCGCCCCCATTTAAGTAAATTCAAAATGGCCGACTTCCTGTAAAACCTAGCGCATGGCTCCAAGAGACTTTTTTGTAGGTCTTGGCCTTATACATACTCCATCGAATTTACAAAAAGTAGGTGAATCACTCAACCAGGGCTGAAGTTTTTGAATATTTCTAGAGGGCCATGGCAAGCCATTTTAAAAAAGCTGCACATTCCATTCCGCAGGATTGCTATGGACATTGTGGGTCCTTTGACAAAAAGCAGTGGTGTAGTGTGTGACAACGCCACACGTTTCCCAGAGGCATTTCCATTGCGCACAATCACTGCTCCGGCAGTACTTTGTGCCTTGGTGCAACTCCTTTCCAGAGTTGGCATACCAGATGAGATTCTAACAGACCAGGGAACCAATTTCACTTCAAGGTTAATGCAACTGTTCAACAAACAACTGGGCATCTCCGCCATCAAAACCACTCCATACCACCCATAGACTGATGGACTAGTGGAAAGGTTCAATCAGACCTTAAAGAAGATGCTCCAGAAATTTGTGGATGATACTGGAAAAGACTGGGACCGGTGGCTGCCCTTTTTGCTGTTTGCCTATCGCGAAGTTCCTCAGGCGTCAACAGGTTTCTCTCCCTTTGAACTCTTGCATGCTTGGGAGGTTCAGGGGCCATTGGACTTGCTCCGAAAGGCCTAGGAGGCACCTTCCACCACGTGAAGTGATCGGGGGGTGGTGAAATTTGTGCTGGAAATGAGGGAGAGACTGGCCAGGTACCAGTAGGAGGCAGAGGTCAACCTGCGGGAGGCCCAGAAAAGCCAGAAGACCTGGTATGACCAGCAAGCTCGCCACCGGGAGTTTAAACCCGGCCAAAAAGTATTGCGGCTTCTCCCCACATGCAACAACAAGCTTTTAGTAAAGTGGCAGGGGCCATATGAGGTCACCCGGAAGATGGGTCCAGTGACCTATGAGATTTTCCATCCGGAGAAGAAAAAAAATAAACAAACTTATCATGTGAACCTCCTCAAAGAGTGGAAGGAGCGTTCAAACCAGGCTCCAAAGGAGGTCATACTCGCGCGGAAGGTGGAGGAGGACGACGACGACGACAAGGACGAGGACGACGACAATGATGATGATGATGATGATGATGATGACGAGGCAGAGCTGGAGTCCTCGACGACGACAGATGCGCCTGCACTGGCACGTCGGAAACCCAAGCAAGTCACAGAGATGTGCTTAATTTTCAAGACGGTGCCTTCTCTTTTTTCCGCCAGCCCAGGGAAGACGACGGTGGTAGAACACGTCATTCGTCTCAAAGAAGGATTACCAATTCGTCAGCGCCCCTACCGAGTTCCGCAACACTTGGTGGAGAGACTAACCAAGGAGCTCCAGGAAATGCTGAAGCTTGGAGTCATTGAGCCTTCCAAGTCGGAGTGGTGCAGTCCGGTGGTTATCATCTCCAAGAAAGATGTGTGCTGATTTAGAAAGAGAGTGAAAGACGTTTAAGAGAAGAAGCAGAAAGTACTTAATATGGAGATAAAGAAAGACGAAGAAACAGGAGCGAGAAAAAAAGGAGGAAATGCACCAGCCGAGGATCAAAGAGACAGTGACAGTGAAAAAGGAAGTCAGGGTGAGAGAGCTGAGGAGGAGGGCCAGCGAGAAAAGGAGCCGGGATTGCCTCAACAAGTGGACAACAGCGCCCTGGGAAGCCTGCCACAAGAGATGAATGCAAAGCGGCCTGCCAAACAATCACACCAATCCAAGATAATATGCGTAAATGGGCTGCGGGCCTCACGACCACCCCGTCAGCACCGATCTTCTACCAAGGACGTGGAAGAGGAAGAGGACACCTGCCAACAAAAGACGACGTCTGCTACAACTGTAGGAAACATGGCCACTTTGCTCGAAACTGCCGTCAACCACCCAGGAAAACCGATTACAATTTACACAGACAGAATCAAGTTTGATAAGAAATTTGTGATTTGTCAGGACCAGTCGTGAAAGCAACGGAGGATCACGTGACGTAAAAAACAAACAAAAAAAGCAAGTGGAGAAGCAGTTCTACATGAACGTGCGTTTTACTTATTAGGCCGTGATACACTGACACAATTGGACCTTAATATCAGAGTCAATAAGCAAGGGCGAATTCAAACAAACGTCAAAACTTTAAAAGGGCACATTATTATCGGTTGCTACATTTGGAAGAACAAAATAGGACGTCAATAAATTATTAGAAGTAGCTCACAATAGAGTCTGTTTGGGCGATGACGTGCAACACATGGTTAGTCTGCAAGGGACTATCAGATACAATGTATCAAAAGTAAGTGAAAACGCAACTATGGTTTCGTGCACCACCACATGCAACACTTGCACCATTCTCATGGAAAGACTCTCCCTGCTGGAGGGACGTGTCCGCCAGCTAGAGCAGAGTAATGTGGTAAGCGTAAATGTGGCGGACAGCACCGGTTAGCATTGGCCGTAAACGGCTTGCTAATCGCGTTGAGCCTGTTAAGACACAGAGCAGTTCCATTCCACCTCGGTCTCCTGGCTCCCGCACTTTAGTGAAAGGTGACTCCATTACTCGATACATTAAGCTTGAAAATCCAACCACAGAATGTGTATTGCTGGGGCCAGAGCACCCGACATTGAAGCTAATCTTATGGAGCTAGCACGCAAGAGACCTAGACACCAGCGCAGTGCAAACAACGCTAGCTATTCAGATATAGTAATACACGTCGGCTCCAATGACACTAGTGTTACTGCCGTTTCAATGATACGCTGGCTAAAGAAAGTTTTAACGCGCACTCACTCACCATGGGTTGAAGTTGCGATGACGTTCGCTCGGCTTCACTGGTCTTGATGTTGATGTGTAGTTATGTATGTCACGTCAAACAGTCAAGGGTTAGTCTTAATCGTAGTCATTTCAGTCCAGATGTCATGCCGTGAAGTCAAGTAAATCAAATAAATAAATCAATGGCTACGGTCTTCCAAACTTCAAATCAAAAACATCCGCGCATATGCGGTAATCAATACAATATACTATCTTCTATCTTCCAGTTTGTACATAAATAATGCGTCTTGAGTAAGTGCGGTTGAAAAACGGTATCCGACCAGCGTTCCCCCACCTGTCCTGCATTTGTTATTTATGGATGAACGCAACCAGTGCTGACGTCATCAATTGCCCTAGTGGTGGTGTTGCCATACTGCATTACTCAAAAGAAAACTGCTCCAACAACTAGGATGAAGCAATCAGAGATCACAAAGAAAAAACATAGCAAGGACTTGTGATCTCGCCAGAAAGATGAGTCTGAGTCGAGTAATTGTCTCTGGCCCCTTGCCTGCGAGAGGCAATGATGAGAAAGATGGGGGTGTAGCCCTCATTTCCGAATTTAATCTAAAACTTAGTCCTCGTCCTAGCAATTCCTTCAAAACATTTGAAGTTCTCATTATGCGATCCACGGCCGCACTGCCGTTTTATCTTGCCGTTTTTTACCGTCCCCCTGGCTCTTACTCAGGCTTTTTAGATGAATTTTCTGAATTTGTGGCTGATTTGGTAACTCATGCGGATAATATATCATGGGCGACTTCAACATTCATATGAATCTCCCGTCGGAACCACTTACCGTGGCGTTTCGGACAATAATTGATATGTTTGGTTTCATGCAAATAATAGATGAAGCAACGCATATAAATGGTAACACGTTAGATTTGGTATTAACCCGGGGCTTAGCATCCTCAAAAATAATTGTATTACCATATACTAGTGCTATAGCTGACCATTACTTAATCAAATTTGAAGTCTTGGCGCATTGCCATCGTTCTGACCATGATCAAAGCTATAGCAGCCGCAACATTAGCTCCTTAACCACCGCTGCGCTCTCTGAGCTACTCCCTTTAGTAACCGATTCGTTTCCTAATTATATTGGTACGATTGATGATCTTACAAACAACTTTAATGTCGCTCTGTTAAATGCGCCTGACTCCGTCGCACCTTTAAAAACTAAAACTTGTCCAAAGAGGCTGACTCCGTGGTTTTATGAGGAAACACGCATACTGAAACGATTCTTGTAGGAAGCTTGAGCGCAAATGGCGTGCGACCAAACTGGAGGTCTTCCGTCAGGCATGGTGCGCTAGTTTATACAAGGAAGCGCTCAATCTAGCCAAAACTAATTATTACTCTAGATTAATTGTTTTACATAAAAACAACCCTAAATATTTATTTGCTACTGTAGCAATGCTAACGCAACAGCAACCAACCTCGGATAGCTCTTCCTATTCAGCTCACGATTTCATGCAATTCTTTACTCAGAAGATTGAGTGTATTCGTGATGAGATTAAAGACACTGTTCTTACAATTCCGTTGAATTCCGTAATAAATGGTGTTAATAGGGACATTAGGGCTGATAACTGTCCGATAACCTTATCTCAATTTAAAAAAGTATCTCTTGAAAGCCAAACAAAATTGGTTAGTGGGGCAAAACCGACAACTTGTGTGCTCGATCCGCTTCCTGGCAAACTAATTAAAGAACTGTTTATGACCCTAGGACCGTCTGTCTTAAATATTATTAATCTATCACTTACCACGGGTATAGTACCAGCAGCTTTAGGACCGCCATTATGCGACCGCTACTTAAGCAACCAAACCTCGACCCAGAGAGTCTCAACAACTATAGACCGGTTTCAAATCTTCCGTTTATTGCAAAAATCTTGAAAAACTTAATGAATATATGACTAGTAATAATCAATTTGAACCTTTCCAATCAGGTTTTACCGAATGGAAGCTACGGAGGAGGAGGGCATGCTCGCGTCACAGTTAAGCCGAAGAGGAGCACCTTCCCCGGGCACGGGCGGTGTCAAGCGGCCCCTAAGTTTAACCGAATGGAAGCTCCGGAGGAGGAGGGCATGCTCGCGTCACAGTTAAGCCGAAGAGGAGCACCTCTTCCCCCCGGGCACGAGCGGAGCGCGAGGCTGTCAGTTATGAATGAATAAATGAATAAATAAATAAATGAAGAATGCCACCTTTCATTTCACTGGCATGATCCGTGCCTGTCATGCCGCGTGTGTTTTTGTTTTTTCAGCTGTGTGGGCGTTCCTCCAGCGATCGTCTCGCGCCATGCGGTCAGCTGCTGCGAGACGCGCCCACCAGCCCCGCACCGGATTCCCATTCACTCACTGATTACACTCACTACCACCTACACTGACTACCTGGCGTCGGATTGTTATCCTACTTGTGTCTGCGTTTGGAGAGTCCTGCTCAATCCTCCAGCTCTGCTGGAGGATCATAACATTCACAGGGCACACCGGACGGCGTACCAGAAGTTAAAAGTCGAAGTAATTAAATAAATACAAAAATAAGTAATTGAATAAATACAAAAATAATGGCTGGGGAATAAAAAAATAAGAAGTTTTAATAATAATTTTTTTTTGTTATAACATGAATTTCACTCTCTCTCTCTCTACCCGTATATATATATATATATATATATATATATATATATAATTTAAGCATTTTTGAAGGTGCGCCGCTACTTCGCGGATTTTCAGTTTTCGCGGGTGGTCTCGGTCCCCATTAACCGCGATAACCGAGGGTTCACTGTATTACTCTTACTCGATCTTGGCGCCGCTTTTGACACTTGATCATAACATATTATTAAAACGCCTTGAAACTTGTGTTGGCATTTCAGGTTCAGCGCTTTCTTGGTTTAATTCGTATCTGTCGGAGAGGAGGCACCGTGTAATTCATGGCAATGCGACTTCTGATCTTTGTAAGATCACACGCGGAGTTCCGCAGGGATTGGTACTAGATGCTACCGCTTGGTGATATTATACGGAAATATAACATTAGTTTTCATTGTTATGCTGATGATACGCAATTATACATGCCGTTGGATATAACGAATCCGTGTGATTGCTATAAATTAGAGGCATGCCTTGCCGAAATTAAACTATGAATGTCTTTCAATTTTTTGCGTCTTAACTCAGATAAAACCGAGATGCTGATCATTGGACCAGCGCGTCATCGGTACCTTTTTCAAAGACACCACTATGAGTATCGATAAATTGCCCAAAAGGATTCAACAAGATCAATGTCTAAAGTCATTTTTGGCCAATTTTCAATCAGATTCGTTAAAAGGGCACCGTGCAGTACGTCAAAATGTAAAAAATTATAATTTTTGTCACCACTGGGTGGTGCAAGGTGGTCGCTGCTCAGGCCCTAATAATAATAATAATAATAATAATAATAAAAGTAATAATATTTTCTACAAAAACAATAGGGACCTCGCAGCCGTCGCAGCTCGGGCCCTAATAACAATTTCTACAAAAACAATAGGGACCTCGCCGCGGTCGCTGCTCGGGCCCCAATAATAATTTCTACACAAAGTCCATTGTGGTGACCCGCCCCCTTTTAAGTAAATTCAAAATGGCCGACTTCCTGTAAAACCTAGCTCATTGCTCCAAGAGACTATTTTGTAGGTCTTGGTCTTATACATACAGTGAACCCTCGCTACTTCGCGGTTCACCTTTCGCGGGTTCAGTGCTTCGCGGGTCTAAAAAATATTCGGGGGCATTGTAGTTTCGCCGAGCGACACAACGGGGCGCTGGAGCGGTTAGACGGCCGGCGTGCGCCGAAGAAGAGCGTGGGCGAAGAGGAGAGTGGACGAAGAAGAGCACGTTCCCCCGGACACGATCGGTGGCGACGTTTCGCGCGGTTCGGACCGTACCAGAGCTCCGGCCAGCGTGCGTGGCAGTTAAGCCGTAGAGGAGCACCTTCCCCGGGCACGGGCGGTTCCAAGCGGCCCCTAAGTTTAACCGAATGGAAGCTCCGGAGGAGGAGGGCATGCTCGCGTCACAGTAAGCCGAAGAGGAGCACCTTCCCCGGGCACGGGCGGTGCCAAGCGGCCCCTAAGTTTAACCGAATGGAAGCTCCGGGGGAGGAGGGCGGGCGTGTGTCACAGTTAAGCCAAATTGGAGCACCTCTTCTGCCCGGGCACGAGCGGAGCGCGAGGCTGTCAGTTATGAATGAATAAATGAATAAATAAATAAAGAATGCCACCTTTCATTTCACAGGGCACACCGGACGGCGTACCAGCAGGTAAAAGTCGGAGTAATTAAATAAATACAAAAAGAATGGCTGGGGAATAAAAAAATAATACGTTTTAATAATAATTTGGTTTTTTTGTTATAACATGAATTTCACTCTCTCTCTCCCCGTATATATATATATATATATATATATATATATATATATATATATATATATATATATATATATATATATATATATATATTTATTATATATATTGTATATTTTTTTTAAGCATTTTTGAAGGTGCGCCGCTACTTCGCGGATTTTCAGTTTTCGCGGGTGGTCTCGGTCCCCATTAACCGCGATAACCGAGGGTTCACTGTACTCCATAAAATTTACAAAAAGCGAGGTGAAACACTCAACCAGAGCTGCTTTTTTTAACATTTCTCGAGGGCCATGGCGAGCCATTTCAAAAAAGCTGCACAACTAACGTATAAAATATTGATAAATTTGCTCGGCCTGATGTGTGTGTAAAGTTTTACGAGTTGTCGTTCATATTTAGAACCTCATAATCAGCTTTGTTTTATTGCCGAACAGTGCAATGCCACTCCCACAACTTTTCACGAAAAAGGACGAATTTCGTATTGTGACATCCTCATGGCCGAAACAGTCATCCGAGCATATATGAGGGCGACCTTGTTGAGTTGCACGGAGAAAAACATCCAAGAAAATAACTTGTATTAGCTTTTACCAGTTGGTGGCGCTACTACTACGATGTAAAATAAGTTGGTAGATGTCTTCAGGGCTGAAGTATCCTCAAATGTGTACAACTTCGAGAAGATAGGATCATCTGAGTCATGTTGCCGGAGCTTTTGTTGCCACAGAGTACAATCGGACTTTTCAGCACCTTAATAGCCACGCCTTTTGCCAAAACGTCACAAAATTCGGCAGAGAGTAAGATCATTGTCTTGAGTCTTTTCTGACTAATTTTCAGTCGGATTCGTCAAAAGGGCACCGTGCAGTACGTGAAAATTAAAATAAAAACAAATTTTTGATTCCACTTGGCGGCACTGTGTGTATAACAAAATAATAACATTACGATGTCTTCAGGTCGGGACGTTTTATTTACAGGTGAAGGTTTGGATTTTTAGGAGCATGTGCAGGGGAGTTATTAAGCATTCATTTATTTGTATTAGGTTCATTTTGTCTTCTTATTATTGATATTTGACTGATTCATTAAAAGCAGACAATTATGTTTTAGGTTAATTTTTTACCTGACATCTTTCGGCGAGTCTTTCGCCTTCTTCAGAGTGTCGCATGATGGTGTCTTGAGCTGATGTTCCATGAGGGTGTGACTTACCTGTCAAAAAAATGAAAAAAATCAGAGCAGTAAAAGAACAAGCACAACATGAACATTACAAATCAGCAATCACTGACCACTGCAAAAGGGAAAACTACATCATGGACCGGGAGAAGGGCAGGGTCATCCGCACAGAAGAGAACAAACAACAGCGCTGGATCAGAGAGGCCATTGAGATCTGCAAGCGAGGCATAAAAACCATGAACAGAGACAAGGGAGCCTTCATCCTCTCTACCACCTGGACCAGCATCTTGGCGGAGTGAACGGACAGCGGGGGCGTGACTTGCCTTCATTCTTGTGACAGGTAAGTCACGCCCTCATGGAACATCAGCTGATAAAGACGGGTCACAAGACAGCATCATGTGACACTCTGAAGAAGGCGAAAGACTTTCGTATTGTGACATGCTCAAGGCCTAAACACTCATCCGAGCAAATATAAGGTAGATTTTGTTCACCTGCCCGGAGAAAAACATCAACGAAAATAATTTGTATTTGTTTTAACCAGTTGGTGGCGCTACCACTGCGATCAAAAATAAGTTGGCAGCCGTCTTCAGGGCCTGAATATCCTCAAATGTGAAAAATTTCGAGAAGATGGATCATCTGAATCATTTTGCAGGAACTTTTGTTGCCACGGAGAATAATCAGACTCTGCGGCACCGTAATAGCCACGCCCTTCGAAGGAAAGTCACAAAAATAGGGATAGAGTAAGATCAATGTCTTGAGTCTTTTCTAGCCAATTTTCAATCAGATTCGTTAAAAGGGCACCGTGCAGTAAGTCAAAATGTAAAAAATGATATTGATTGGCGCAAGGTGTATAACTGAATATAAACATATAGATGTCTTCAGGTACAGACTTTTTATGTACATGTGAAGTTTTGGATTTTTAGCAGCATGTGCAGGAGAGTTATTAAGCATTTTGTCCATTGCGGCGAAGGAAATCTTAAGTGAAAACTTTGAAGCCCCGCCCCCGTCATATAGTATTTCGGAAACAAAAAATTTTAGCCCCAGTGTTTGTCCCAGGTCTTCAGATGCTACAGACAGAATTTTAAGGCAATCAGATGAAGCCTTTAGGATCAGGGTGCAAAAGAATGACCCCTGTAAACATGCAAAAAAGGGCAAAAGTCGGACTTTCAAAAATTCATAACTCACTTCCTGTTCATATTAGACGTTAAAATAACAAATTTTTCGCCATGCCCGATGAGACTGCCAAGTTTGGTGAGTTTTTGTGCATGTTTCGGGGGTCAAAAATGCGATCGAACAATCGGAAAAATAATAATAATAATAATTTCTACAAAAACAATAGGGACTTCGCAGCGGTCGCTGCTCAGGCCCTAATAATAATAATAATAAAAGTAATAATATTTTCTACAAAAACAATAGGGACCTCGCCGCGGTCGCTGCTCGGGCCCCAATAATAATTTCTACACAAAGTCCATTGTGGTGACCCGCCCCCTTTTAAGTAAATTCAAAATGGCCGACTTCCTGTAAAACCTAGCTCATTGCTCCAAGAGACTTTTTTGTAGGTCTTGGTCTTATACATACAGTGAACCCTCGCTACTTCGCGGTTCACCTTTCGCGGGTTCAGTGCTTCGCGGGTCTAAAAAATATTCGGGGGCATTGTAGTTTCGCCGAGCGGCACGACGGGGCGCTGGAGCGGTTAGACGGCCGGCGTGCGCCGAAGAAGAGCGTGGGCGAAGAGGAGAGTGGACGAAGAAGAGCACGTTCCCCCGGACACGATCGGTGGCGACGTTTCGCGCGGTTCGGACCGTACCAGAGCTCCGGCCGGCGTGCGTGGCAGTTAAGCCGTAGAGGAGCACCTTCCCCGGGCACGGGCGGTGCCAAGCGGCCCCTAAGTTTAACCGAATGGAAGCTCCGGAGGAGGAGGGCATGCTCGCGTCACAGTAAGCCGAAGAGGAGCACCTTCCCCGGGCACGGGCGGTTCCAAGCGGCCCCTAAGTTTAACCGAATGGAAGCTCCGCAGGAGGAGGGCATGCTCGCGTCACAGTAAGCCGAAGAGGAGCACCTTCCCCGGGCACGGGCGGTGCCAAGCGGCCCCTAAGTTTAACCGAATGGAAGCTCCGGGGGAGGAGGGCGGGCGTGTGTCACAGTTAAGCCAAATTGGAGCACCTCTTCTGCCCGGGCACGAGCGGAGCGCGAGGCTGTCAGTTATGAATGAATAAATGAATAAATAAATAAAGAATGCCACCTTTCATTTCACAGGGCACACCGGACGGCGTACCAGCAGGTAAAAGTCGGAGTAATTAAATAAATACAAAAAGAATGGCTGGGGAATAAAAAAATAATACGTTTTAATAATAATTTGGTTTTTTTGTTATAACATGAATTTCACTCTCTCTCTCCCCGTATATATATATATATATATATATTTATTATATATATTGTATATTTTTTTAAGCATTTTTGAAGGTGCGCCGCTACTTCGCGGATTTTCAGTTTTCGCGGGTGGTCTCGGTCCCCGTTAACCGCGATAACCGAGGGTTCACTGTACTCCATAAAATTTACAAAAAGCGAGGTGAAACACTCAACCAGAGCTGCTTTTTTTAACATTTCTCGAGGGCCATGGCGAGCCATTTCAAAAAAGCTGCACAACTAACGTATAAAATATTGATAAATTTGCTCGGCCTGATGTGTGTGTAAAGTTTTACGAGTTGTCGTTCATATTTAGAACCTCATAATCAGCTTTGTTTTATTGACGAACAGTGCAATGCCACTCCCACAACTTTTCATGAAAAAGGACGAATTTCGTATTGTGACATCCTCATGGCCGAAACAGTCATCCGAGCATATATGAGGGCGACCTTGTTGAGTTGCACGGAGAAAAACATCCAAGAAAATAACTTGTATTAGCTTTTACCAGTTGGTGGCGCTACTACTACGATGTAAAATAAGTTGGTAGATGTCTTCAGGGCTGAAGTATCCTCAAATGTGTACAACTTCGAGAAGATAGGATCATCTGAGTCATGTTGCCGGAGCTTTTGTTGCCACAGAGTACAATCGGACTTTTCAGCACCTTAATAGCCACGCCTTTTGCCAAAACGTCACAAAATTCGGCAGAGAGTAAGATCATTGTCTTGAGTCTTTTCTGACTCATTTTCAGTCGGATTCGTCAAAAGGGCACCGTGCAGTACGTGAAAATTAAAATAAAAACAAATTTTTGATTCCACTTGGCGGCACTGTGTGTATAACAAAATAATAACATTAAGATGTCTTCAGGTCGGGACGTTTTATTTACAGGTGAAGGTTTGGATTTTTAGGAGCATGTGCAGGGGAGTTATTAAGCATTCATTTATTTGTATTAGGTTCATTTTGTCTTCTTATTATTGATATTTGACTGATTCATTAAAAGCAGACAATTATGTTTTAGGTTAATTTTTTACCTGACATGTTTCGGCGAGTCTTTCGCCTTCTTCAGAGTGTCGCATGATGGTGTCTTGAGCTGATGTTCCATGAGGGTGTGACTTACCTGTCAAAAAAATGAAAAAAATCAGAGCAGTAAAAGAACAAGCACAACATGAACATTACAAATCAGCAATCACTGACCACTGCAAAAGGGAAAACCACATCATGGACCTGGAGAAGGGCAGGGTCATCCGCACAGAAGAGAACAAACAACAGCGCTGGATCAGAGAGGCCATTGAGATCTGCAAGCGAGGCATAAAAACCATGAACAGAGACAAGGGAGCCTTCATCCTCTCTACCACCTGGACCAGCATCTTGGCGGAGTGAACGGACAGCGGGGGGCGTGACTTGCCTTCATTCTTGTGACAGGTAAGTCACGCCCTCATGGAACATCAGCTGATAAAGACGGGTCACAAGACAGCATCATGTGACACTCTGAAGAAGGCGAAAGACTTTCGTATTGTGACATGCTCAAGGCCTAAACACTCATCCGAGCAAATATAAGGTAGATTTTGTTCACTTGCCCGGAGAAAAACATCAACAAAAATAATTTGTATTTGTTTTAACCAGTTGGTGGCACTACCACTGCGATCAAAAATAAGTTGGCAGCCGTCTTCAGGGCCTGAATATCCTCAAATGTGAAAGATTTCCAGAAGATGGATCATCTGAATCATTTTGCAGGAACTTTTGTTGCCACGGAGAATAATCAGAATCTGCGGCACCGTAATAGCCACGCCCTTTGAGGGAAAGTCATAAAAATAGGGATAGAGTAAGATCAATGTCTTGAGTCTTTTCTAGCCAATTTTCAATCGGATTCGTTAAAAGGGCACCGTGCAGTACGTCAAAATGTAAAAATTGATATTGATTGGCGCAAGGTGTATAACTGAATATAAACATATAGATGTCTTCAGGTACCGACTCTTTATGTACATGTGAAGTTTTGGATTTTTAGCAGCATGTGCAGGAGAGTTATTAAGCATTTTGTCCATTGCGGCGAAGGAAATCTTAAGTGAAAACTTTGAAGCCCCGCCCCCGTCATATAGTATTTCGGAAACAAAAAATTTTAGCCCCAGTGTTTGTCCCAGGTCTTAAGATGCTCCAGACAGAACTTTAAGGCAATCAGATGAAGCCTTTAGGATCAGGGTGCAAAAGAATGACCCCTGTAAACATGCAAAAAAGGGCAAAAGTCGGACTTTCAAAAATTCATAACTCACTTCCTGTTCATATTAGACGTTAAAAAATATAAAATTTTTCGCCATGCCCGATGAGACTGCCAAGTTTGGTGAGTTTTTGTGCATGTTTCGGGGGTCAAAAATGCGATCGAACAATCGGAAAAATAATAATAATACTAATTTCTACAAAAACAATAGGGACTTCGCAGCGGTCGCTGCTCAGGCCCTAATAATAATAATAATAATAATAATAATAATAAAAGTAATAATATTTTCTACAAAAACAATAGGGACCTCGCCGCGGTCGCTGCTCGGGCCCCAATAATAATTTCTACACAAAGTCCATTGTGGTGACCCGCCCCCTTTTAAGTAAATTCAAAATGGCCGACTTCCTGTAAAACCTAGCTCATTGCTCCAAGAGACTTTTTTGTAGGTCTTGGTCTTATACATACAGTGAACCCTCGCTACTTCGCGGTTCACCTTTCGCGGGTTCAGTGCTTCGCGGGTCTAAAAAATATTCGGGGGCATTGTAGTTTCGCCAAGCGGCACGACGGGGCGCTGGAGCGGTTAGACGGCCGGCGTGCGCCGAAGAAGAACGTGGGCGAAGAGGAGAGTGGACGAAGAAGAGCACGTTCCCCCGGACACGATCGGTGGCGACGTTTCGCGCGGTTCGGACCGTACCAGAGCTCCGGCCGGCGTGTGTGGCAGTTAAGCCGTAGAGGAGCACCTTCCCCGGGCACGGGCGGTGCCAAGCGGCCCCGAAGTTTAACCGAATGGAAGCTCCGGAGGAGGAGGGCATGTTCGCGTCACAGTAAGCCGAAGAGGAGCACCTTCCTCGGGCACGGGCGGTTCCAAGCGGCCCCTAAGTTTAACCGAATGGAAGCTCCGGAGGAGGAGGGCATGCTCGCGTCACAGTAAGCCGAAGAGGAGCACCTTCCCCGGGCACGGGCGGTTCCAAGCGGCCCCTAAGTTTAACCGAATGGAAGCTCCGGAGGAGGAGGGCATGCTCGCGTCACAGTAAGCCGAAGAGGAGCACCTTCCCCGGGCACGGCGGTGCCAAGCGGCCCCTAAGTTTAACCGAATGGAAGCTCCGGGGGAGGAGGGCGGGCGTGTGTCACAGTTAAGCCGAATTGGAGCACCTCTTCTGCCCGGGCACGAGCGGAGCGCGAGGCTGTCAGTTATGAATGAATAAATGAATAAATAAATAAAGAATGCTACCTTTCATTTCACAGGGCACACCGGACGGCGTACCAGCAGGTAAAAGTCGGAGTAATTAAATAAATACAAAAAGAATGGCTGGGGAATAAAAAAATAATACGTTTTAATAATAATTTGTTTTTTTTGTTATAACATGAATTTCACTCTCTCTCTCCCCGTATATATATATATATATATATATATATATATATATATATATATATATATATATATATATATATATATATATATATATATATATATATATATATATATATATATATATATATATATATAATATATAGTATATTTTTTTTAAGCATTTTTGAAGGTGCGCCGCTACTTCGCGGATTTTCAGTTTTCGCGGGTGGTCTCGGTCCCCATTAACCGCGATAACCGAGGGTTCACTGTACTCCATAAAATTTACAAAAAGCGAGGTGAAACACTCAACCAGAGCTGCTTTTTTTTAACATTTCTCGAGGGCCATGGCGAGCCATTTAAAAAAAGCTGCACAACTAACGTATAAAATATTGATAAATTTGCTCGGCCTGATGTGTGTGTAAAGTTTTACGAGTTGTCGTTCATATTTAGAACCTCATAATCAGCTTTGTTTTATTGCCGAACAGTGCAATGCCACTCCCACAACTTTTCACGAAAAAGGACGAATTTCGTATTGTGACATCCTCATGGCCGAAACAGTCATCCGAGCATATATGAGGGCGACCTTGTTGAGTTGCACGGAGAAAAACATCCAAGAAAATAACTTGTATTAGCTTTTACCAGTTGGTGGCGCTACTACTACGATGTAAAATAAGTTGGTAGATGTCTTCAGGGCTGAAGTATCCTCAAATGTGTACAACTTCGAGAAGATAGGATCATCTGAGTCATGTTGCCGGAGCTTTTGTTGCCACAGAGTACAATCGGACTTTTCAGCACCTTAATAGCCACGCCTTTTGCCAAAACGTCACAAAATTCGGCAGAGAGTAAGATCATTGTCTTGAGTCTTTTCTGACTAATTTTCAGTCGGATTCGTCAAAAGGGCACCGTGCAGTACGTGAAAATTAAAATAAAAACACATTTTTGATTCCACTTGGCGGCACTGTGTGTATAACAAAATAATAACATTAAGATGTCTTCAGGTCGGGACGTTTTATTTACAGGTGAAGGTTTGGATTTTTAGGAGCATGTGCAGGGGAGTTATTAAGCATTCATTTATTTGTATTAGGTTCATTTTGTCTTCTTATTATTGATATTTGACTGATTCATTAAAAGCAGACAATTATGTTTTAGGTTAATTTTTTACCTGACATGTTTCGGCGAGTCTTTCGCCTTCTTCAGAGTGTCGCATGATGGTGTCTTGAGCTGATGTTCCATGAGGGTGTGACTTACCTGTCAAAAAAATGAAAAAATCAGAGCAGTAAAAGAACAAGCACAACATGAACATTACAAATCAGCAATCACTGACCACTGCAAAAGGGAAAACCACATCATGGACCGGGAGAAGGGCAGGGTCATCCGCACAGAAGAGAACAAACAACAGCGCTGGATCAGAGAGGCCATTGAGATCTGCAAGCGAGGCATAAAAACCATGAACAGAGACAAGGGAGCCTTCATCCTCTCTACCACCTGGACCAGCATCTTGGCGGAGTGAACGGACAGCGGGGGGCGTGACTTGCCTTCATTCTTGTGACAGGTAAGTCACGCCCTCATGGAACATCAACTGATAAAGACGGGTCACAAGACACCATCATGTGACACTCTGAAGAAGGCGAAAGACTTTCGTATTGTGACATGCTCAAGGCCTAAACACTCATCCGAGCAAATATAAGGTAGATTTTGTTAACCTGCCCGGAGAAAAACATCAACGAAAATAATTTGTATTTGTTTTAACCAGTTGGTGGCGCTACCACTGCGATCAAAAATAAGTTGGCAGCCGTCTTCAGGGCCTGAATATCCTCAAATGTGAAAGATTTCCAGAAGATGGATCATCTGAATCATTTTGCAGGAACTTTTGTTGCCACGGAGAATAATCAGACTCTGCGGCACCGTAATAGCCACGCCCTTTGAAGGAAAGTCATAAAAATAGGGATAGAGTAAGATCAATGTCTTGAGTCTTTTCTAGCCAATTTTCAATCGGATTCGTTAAAAGGGCACCGTGCAGTACGTCAAAATGTAAAAATTTATATTGATTGGCGCAAGGTGTATAACTGAATATAAACATATAGATGTCTTCAGGTACCGACTCTTTATGTACATGTGAAGTTTTGGATTTTTAGCAGCACGTGCAGGAGAGTTATTAAGCATTTTGTCCATTGCGGCGAAGGAAATCTTAAGTGAAAACTTTGAAGCCCCGCCCCCGTCATATAGTATTTCGGAAACAAAAAATTTTAGCCCCAGTGTTTGTCCCAGGTCTTAAGATGCTCCAGACAGAACTTTAAGGCAATCAGATGAAGCCTTTAGGATCAGGGTGCAAAAGAATGACCCCTGTAAACATGCAAAAAAGGGCAAAAGTCGGACTTTCAAAAATTCATAACTCACTTCCTGTTCATATTAGACGTTAAAATATCAAATTTTTCGCCATGCCCGATGAGACTGCCAAGTTTGGTGAGTTTTTGTGCATGTTTCGGGGGTCAAAAATGCGATCGAACAATCGGAAAAATAATAATAATAATAATTTCTACAAAAACAATAGGGACTTCGCAGCGGTCGCTGCTCAGGCCCTAATAATAATAATAATAATATTATTAATAATAAAAGTAATAATATTTTCTACAAAAACAATAGGGACCTCGCAGCCGTCGCAGCTCGGGCCCTAATAACAATTTCTAGAAAAACAATAGGGACCTCGCAGCGGTCACTGCTCGGGCCCTAATAATAATAATAAAAATAATAATAATTTCCACAAAAACAATGGGGACCTCGTAGCGGTCGCTGCTCGGGCCCTAATAATAATTTCTACAAAAACAATAGGGACCTCGCCGCCGTCGCTGCTCGGGCCCCAATAATAATTTCTACACAAAGTCCATTGTGGTGACCCGCCCCCTTTTAAGGAAATTAAAAATGGCCGACTTCCTGTAAAACCTAGCTCATTGCTCCAAGAGACTTTTTTGTAGGTCTTGGTCTTATACATACAGTGAACCCTCGCGCGGTTCACCTTTCGCGGGTTCAGTGCTTCGCGGGTCTAAAAAATATTCGGGGGCATTGTAGTTTCGCCGAGCGGCACGACGGGGCGCTGGAGCGGTTAGACGGCCGGCGTGCGCCGAAGAAGAGCGTGGGCGAAGAGGAGAGTGGACGAAGAAGAGCACGTTCCCCCGGACACGATCGGTGGCGACGTTTCGCGCGGTTTGGACCGTACCAGAGCTCCGGCCGGCGTGCGTGGCAGTTAAGCCGTAGAGGAACACCTTCCCCGGGCACGGGCGGTGCCAAGCGGCCCCTAAGTTTAACCGAATGGAAGCTCCGGAGGAGGAGGGCATGCTCGCGTCACAGTAAGCCGAAGAGGAGCACCTTCCACGGGCACGGGCGGTTCCAAGCGGCCCCTAAGTTTAACCGAATGGAAGCTCCGGAGGAGGAGGGGATGCTCGCGTCACAGTAAGCCGAAGAGGAGCACCTTCCCCGGGCACGGGCGGTTTCAAGCGGCCCCTAAGTTTAACTGAATGGAAGCTCCGGAGGAGGAGGGCATGCTCGCGTCACAGTAAGCCGAAGAGGAGCACCTTCCCCGGGCACGGGCGGTGCCAAGCGGCCCCTAAGTTTAACCGAATGGAAGTTCCGGGGGAGGAGGGCGGGCGTGTGTCACAGTTAAGCCGAATTGGAGCACCTCTTCCGCCCGGGCACGAGCGGAGCGCGAGGCTGTCAGTTATGAATGAATAAATGAATAAATAAATAAAGAATGCCACCTTTCATTTCACAGGGTACACCGGACGGCGTACCAGCAGGTAAAAGTCGGAGTAATTAAATAAATACAAAAAGAATGGCTGGGGAATTAAAAAATAATATGTTTTAATAATAATTTGTTTTTTTTGTTATAACATGAATTTCACTCTCTCTCTCCCCGTATATATATATATATATATATATATATATATATATATATATATATATATTATATATTTATTATATATATTGTATTTTTTTTAAGCATTTTTGAAGGTGTGCCGCTACTTCGCGGATTTTCAGTTTTCGCGGGTGGTCTCGGTCCCCATTAACCGCGATAACCGAGGGTTCACTGTACTCCATAAAATTTACAAAAGGCGAGGTGAAACACTCAACCAGGGTTGCTTTTTTGAACATTTCTCGAGGGCCATGGCGAGCCATTTCAAAAAAGCTGCACAACTAACGTATAAAATATTGATAAATTTGCTCGGCCTGATGTGTGTGTAAAGTTTCACGAGTTGTCGTTCATATTTACAACCTCATAATCAGCGTTGTTTTATTGCCGAACAGTGCAATGCCACTCCCACAACCTTTCACGAAAAAGGACGAATTTCGTATTGTGACATCCTCATGGCCGAAACAGTAATCCGAGCATATATGAGGGCGACCTTGTTGAGTTGCACGGAGAAAAACATCCAAGAAAATAACTTGTATTAGCTTTTACCAGTTGGTGGCGCTACTACTACGATGAAAAATAAGTTGGTAGAAGTCTTCAGAGCTGAAGTATCCTCAAATGTGTACAACTTCGAGAAGATAGGATCATCTGAGTCATGTTGCCGGAGCTTTTGTTGTCACAAAGTACAATCGGACTTTTCAGCACCGTAATAGCCACGCCTTTTGCCAAAACGTCACAAAATTCGGCAGAGAGTAAGATCATTGTCTTGAGTCTTTTCTGACTAATTTTCAGTCGGATTCGTCAGAAGGGCACCGTGCAGTACGTGAAAATTTAAATAAAAACAAATTTTTGATTCCACTTGGCGGCGCTGTGTGTAAAACAAAATAATAACATTAAGATGTCTTCAGGTCGGGACGTTTTATTTACAGGTGAAGGTTTGGATTTTTAGGAGCATGTGCAGGGGAGTTATTAAGCATTCATTTATTTGTATCATTTATTTGTATTAGGTTCATTTTGTCTTCTTATTATTGATATTTGACTGATTCATTAAAAGCAGACATTTATGTTTTAGGTTAATTTTTTACCTGACATGTTTCAGCGAGTCTTTCGCCTTCTTCAGAGTGTCGCATGATGGTGTCTTGAGACCAGTCTTTATCAGCTGATGTTCCATGAGGGTGTGACTTACCTGTCAAAAAAATTAAAAAATCAGAGCAGTAAAAGAACAAGCACAACATGAACATTACAAATCAGCAATCACTGACCACTGCAAAAGGGAAAACCACATCATGGACCGGGAGAAGGGCAGGGTCATCCGCACAGAAGAGAACAAACTACAGCGCTGGATCAGAGAGGCCATTGAGATCTGCAAGCGAGGCATAAAAACCATGAACAGAGACAAGGGAGCCTTCATCCTCTCTACCACCTGGAGCAGCGTCTTGGCGGAGTGAATGGACAGCGGGGGGCGTGACTTGCCTTCATTCTTGTGACAGGTAAGGCACGCCTTCATGGAACATCAGCTGATAAAGACAGGTCACAAGACACCATCACAGGGTTCGAAGTTAACTTTAAAAACTGCTTGCCCATAGGGCAAGTGCCACTAAAATTTGCCTTGCCCGAGTGGCCAAATTACTTGCCCAACTTGGGCAAGTGACAATTTTTTTTCTCTTGCCCTGAGTGACTTTTTGTATGACAAAGTGTCTAATTACAAATTGCATGAATTTTTTGTTCGGACAGTTCCCGCCTAGAAAGAATTAAAAATACGTTACAATCATAAGGGTTGCTTATAGAAAAATGTATCATGTATTAACACATTAATTAGGTGTCTGCTGACCCAGGATTATGTTATTGTTATGTTATGTTATATATGAAAGAGAATGTGGAATGACACTGAACGATGGAAGGTGGAAGGATGTGGAAAGATTGTGAATGACATTGAATGATTTGGAATGACACTGAAAGATTTTGAATAATACTGAATGACACTGAATGAAGTAAAACTTTCTGGGAACGGGCCAATTCAAGATAGCTGCCGCACTGTGGGGGAGGCTTTGGTACCAAATTTGGAAAGAGACCCAAACGGTTGGGTCCATTTTATATCAGTGTGGGGGTGAAACGTTGGTCTCGGCGGAGCTGTCTGAATATTGGAGAAGTTAGAAGACAAAGTAAAACAGAACAATTAAAATCACTCTTCAAATACATATTGTTTGGTGGGCAGAGCATGATTTACAGCTCACCATTTTATTGCATGCACCAAGCATGTTATACATTTTTCTGTCCATGGGATGGCGTAGTCAAGAAAAATGAAGCATCTCGAAGCCCATTCGTGTGTGAAGTATTTCCCTGCAGGGCTTGGCTGCTTTATGGGGCTTCATTTTGCCATCACTAGTTTTAGATAGTTTTAATTTTTGAAAGAGCATTTTTGTTTTAGTATTAAGGTAGGCCAGAAATGGAATGAAATGCAGAGATAGAAATGACACAGGAAAAATTTGGCTAGAAGGGCTATAATTTTCATTAAAGCAGAGAAGAAAATAGAAACTACAAAAAACATTGATGTGTACTTGTCCACTTTAAGGTAGAACTGGTTGAAGTGAAATGAGTCACAAGATTGGAAAAATAGGAAATAAAATAGAATTAACATGTTCATTTTTGTGATAAGAAATTTGTGATTAGGTGAAAAGGGGAAAAAAAAGAGAATTACAGGCTTTTCAAATAAAACAACCTAATTTAAATTGGCCAACTTGTAAAATGGAAAAGAAAATTCTAAATTATGCACAGAAAGCATGAACGTGTTGGGCAGAAGGAAGGAAAAAGAAAAGAAAGAAAGGAGGAAGCAGTAAGTCTTGTTACAAAACATTAACTTTTCAGGACGAGATGTGGTAGCAATGGAGGATCACGTGACGTAAAAAGTCAAACATAAAAGTGTGTGTAGAAGGAGTTCTACATCAACATGCGTTTTACTCATTAGGCCGTGATACACTGGCAAAATTGGACTTCAATAGAATTAATAAGCACGGGCGAATTCAAACAAACGTCAAAACTTTAAAGGGGCGCATTGTCAGTGATAAGAAAGAGAAAAGATATTGCCAGACCACTTTTCTGTAAAAACTTTCCTTGGGACGCCTCGGTGACCCCCATTAAATCCCTGACCCTTCATAGATAAAGTTGAGGCCCAGTGCCTCTCAGGGCTGTAATTTATGTGGCAGAGAAAGGTCCAACAAGCCTTGGTAATCTTTAAAACAGTATCGTCATGGCCATGGAATGGGTTGTGTATGTTGGAACTTGTGAAGATACACTACAAGATTGTATCGACAAAGCATCTTAACGCACTACCAAATTATTATAAGCCATTTGAGCAAAACAGTGACTGCAAAAAATGACTTCATTAGCCTGGGTTACTGCAGGAACCAGGGCAAAATGAATTCATTTGCATATTTAGTCACAACAATTTGGATTTCGTGGCAGAGAACCACTTAGAGTGTGATTAAGAGCTTTCACTGCTGCTTTAAGGAATCAAAAAATTACATTCTTTTCCCACCACATTCACATTGCACGCCGGCCTAATTGTCACAGGGACACATTATACTGATAAGTTGCGGTGCATTTCAGCCCAGCGTCATTTTTTCCCCGCATCATCTAGGAGGCGCCACACGACTGTGGAGCCGTCCAAATTATCACCAAACCGCGACTTGACCTTCCTCCCGACTGGAGGAACTCAGACTTGTAACACAGACCAGGTGCGCATTCCAGACTGATAAGAAGTAAAAGTGTTTGAGAACCAAGGTCGCAGCCTGAAATCAAACTGACTTTTATGCGATGGGAGTACTAACATTGTGATACCAACGGATAAGAGATTGTTAGGATAAGCAGGAAGAGCGTAGGCGGGTGTGAGCTAATTAAAATTTGGGGTTTCCCATCTTGTATGAGTTGTATGGTTACAATGTGGACTGACAGTCAAGATAAATGTTCATGCGTTCTGTCGACATTGGGCTTTAAAAACCACAACAGGAAAAGAAAAGTTGTGCATAAAGCACGTCTAAAATAGTTATTTGTGAACGCAAAATTCACTTAACAGAAAATGACACAATTACAATTGGAAACTGCCTCGCCTTTATATCGACACAGCGCAGCTAAAAGGGAAAATGAACACACCCCCACACGCACACACACGCAGAAAATCAACTTGACAATTTGATCCCACGCCAGGGAAAAAGGTACCAGTAATTGAACGCACACATTGGGAGAACAAAGGTGCAAACATTGCTGAGGACAGGATCAGCAAATTGGCAGATGGCAAATCCTGGCTGCCTAATTCATTGATTGGAAAAGTAATAAGAGTGACACAAGAGCATAACTATGTGTCAAGAGAGGGGTAGTATGATATGAAATTGTTCCCACATACAGACTTTTCAACAAAAAACTTTTTTTTAGACAGTGTTATTTGTTTGAGATGCAATATTGTTTGGTTGTAATTCATATGTTTTCAAAATGGATTAAGTTGTTTCCGACAACATATGTTGATGCTAAAACAGTTGGAAAAAGTGTTGTGTAATCAAATTGTCAGGTTCAATCACCTAAGCATTCACTGAACATAGGCTAAATGAATGGAAGGAAGACAAGAGTTGATCTTTTACTCGCGAGGAGAACGAACGGAGGTGTGCTCAGTTACATCTCCAAATTCGTTCTGGAGCACACTCCGCCGAGCCCTCTATTTTATTAGGGAAGTCCCTAACAATACAATGTATTTGCACTAAGGGATGAAGGGGGGAGCACCAGCAGGAACATGTAAACATCTCAGACACAAGAGGAAAGACAGACATCAATGGCAGTCATCCACTGATTGAAAAGGCAGATATGCCCTTTTAGTGCTCTGGTACTAAAGTCTCAGTCCTTTTGTTTCAGAGGTGTGTCTCAGCACACCTCCTTTGATGTTGCAGACGTTGATCCAGTCTTCAGGCATCCGCTTCTCTGTGAAGTCTTCTCATCCATATGGTCAAACATGGGTCACGCTGTGGAACAATTCTTTTGCAATACTAATAGAGTAAAATATGGGATAAAATACATCTTCAACCTAACACAAATTATCCTGACATTTGGAATTTCAAGAAGTGATTTGAAGTGAAAATTATGCATTTTGTGAATGATGTTGTAACAAGTGGGACAGTTGTTGCAAAATTGACTCAAAGCGTCATTGTGCATACAGTCTGCAGGACTTGTGGAACGCACTAATGGGACTGTTAAGGGCAGACTTATCAAGACAATGAGGGAAAAAAAGGAGACAATGACCAGACTGTGTTTCAATCACAACAATGAGGATAGTGCCAGCCGAAGTTAGGACACTATCCCCTATCGACTCTCAGGTTCATCAGAACCACCAGCGACTGGCACATCAGTCCCAGTCCACATGGGAAACATGTTTTGACCAAAAAGAAAAAAAAAAAAAAGACGCAATTACTGGTCAGTGTGTTCTGATCCACAGAGAAATCACGTCCGTGTGGGAGACCAACTCTTCTTCAAGGTGCTGAAACGACTTCGTTGGGACAAGTGAATGCTGAGATGGCCCTCGCCAGATGATTGCAGTGACCCCGACGGCAGCAAAGGTCGCGGGGCGTGGCAGCTGGATCCACCAGTTGCAGTACAAGCTTCTCCGGTTTCCAGCTAAAGGCCGAGCAACGCGAATCCCTCGAACAGGAGCCCACCTGAGTCACAATATCGGACCACACGCACATCGGAACCGCACAACCAGCCACAGATACGAATGTTGAAGCCACAGAACAAAAAGATTAGATATTGTTTGGAAATTAATGACGTACATAAAGAATTTTAGCCTTGATTGGAGAACATTACTGCATTTACATTTTTAATAAAATGAAACAATTATTGATGTTATGACCACTACGAAGAATTTGAAAGACAATATATCGGGATAATTATGGTTTTCATTTTTGTTATGTGTAGTCTGTTCATGTTGCATTATTCTTATGACAAAGATGATTATTAACTGCATGTTTGTTGCCCAAATGTACCATTACAACCTGATTGATGTTGAGAATGACGAATTCGAACTGGACAATGACAAACTCGAACTGGACACTGAAACCTAAATAACACATGGACCCTTTTGCCCCTGCCCCCACACATGCACACACATACACCACACACGAAGATCCGGGAGGTAAAGACGGCTGTCCCCTCCTACAACGAGGCAAGGGCCTCCATCAAGTCGCCGCAGAGACAAGCTCTGCGTGGAGACAAGCTCTGCGTGGAGACAGTTTTGTTATTTTTCACTAGGTATATTGAAGTTTTTTTATGTTTTATTCCCAAGTGACCAACATACCATGAGAATCTCGTTCCACGCCGGAAGGGAGGAGGGGAATTTTGTCCCTACTGAGGGTTTTCGCCCCTCCACGGATGACCACACTGTTGTATGATTTCATTATGATGATCTGTCTTAAAGCCGTAAGGACATGATTTAAACCCACAAACGGGGGAATGTGAGATGGGATGAGGATATGTAAATAGTTTGTGTATTTCTAATCATGTTTTTATACACTATTTGTATCAGTTATAATTGCGCACACACACACAGACACTCACATTATTGCTTTAGCACACACGCGCACAACTGGAACACACGCACACACTTTAGTTTCGAATTCCTGACTGACTACTGTGGTTGATTGCTTCCTGCCTGCCTGCTAGAATTTCAGACAGACCTCCATTGTCTGCTTAGGTTGCTGATAAAAGACCGAACGGGTGGTAGAGAGTGAGAGAGAGTGCGCGAGATTGAACTGGCAAGACGCCTGCTTCACCTCCTGACTTCCTCTCCCATTCGCGAATGGTCAAAAACAAAACTCTAACTGGTTTGGTCTGGATTTATGCCACCTTCAGTCTAAAAATGGCGTCAGGACGTTTTAAACCTGACAGTTGCCTTGAGATCTCCGAGCTCGAACTGCCCTATTCCCACCTTGATCACAAGCTCCCATGAACCACTTGGACAGGGTTGCCTGTGTCCTTCTCGTTGATGTCCTTTGTGGCTCCATTCCTTTTCAGTGCTCCTAAAACAAAAAAAGCCGTAAGGACATGATTTAAACCCACAAACGGGTGAATGTGAGATGGGATGAGGATATGTAAATAGTTTGTGTATTTCTAATCATGTTTTTATACACTATTTGTATCAGTTATAATTGCGCACACACACAGACACTCACATTATTGCTTTAGCACACACGCGCACAACTGGAACACACGCACACACTTTAGTTTCGAATTCCTGACTGACTACTGTGGTTGATTGCTTCCTGCCTGCCTGCTAGAATTTCAGACAGACCTCCATTGTCTGCTTAGGTTGCTGATAAAAGACCGAACGGGTGGTAGAGAGTGAGAGAGAGTGCGCGAGATTGAACTGGCAAGACGCCTGCTTCACCTCCTGACTTCCTCTCCCATTCGCGAATGGTCAAAAACAAAACTCTAACTGGTTTGGTCTGGATTTATGCCACCTTCAGTCTAAAAATGGCGTCAGGACGTTTTAAACCTGACAGTTGCCTTGAGATCTCCGAGCTCGAACTGCCCTATTCCCACCTTGATCACAAGCTCCCATGAACCACTTGGACAGGGTTGCCTGTGTCCTTCTCGTTGATGTCCTTTGTGGCTCCATTCCTTTTCAGTGCTCCTAAAACAAAAAAGACAAGAAGCCAACTTAGTAAAGCTATTTAATGATTGTGAAACCTTATGGGACATGCTGAAATGTCTTCACACCACAATCCCTTAAAAAAAAAATATATTACCGTATAGAACATCAGAAAAAGGCAGGTCTCGGCGCTTGTTCTTGCTACGATGTCCAAAGAGATTGTACTTCAGAGACAGAGGATTTGTCATGATGAACGCCATCATTGTTCTGACACTATCGTCCAATCCACCAATACCTGCAACCATTATAACATGGGTGTCACTCGATCCAGATAATCATCACACACTTAAAAATATTTTGGCAGTTAAACTGGTTATGATAAACGTCACAGGAAAGGAATTGTCGATTAAGTGAACAGCTTCGGTAACGCCATATACACTCAAAGGGCAAGAGCCCAACATTCTACCAAAATGATTATGATTAGGGAGGTAACGATTCACTCAAGCCCCGATTCGATTTTTGATTTTCAGTTCCCGATTTCGATTCGATATTTTAATTGTTTTAAGTTGCTGCCACGTTTGTCTCTGTGCGCTCGTGTGATGCTGCAGCGATCCACAAACAAAATATGTCTATACGTCTTGTGCATTTTGAATGGAACCAAAAAACAATACACGATGCCAAATTGTACTATTATTATGAAACTGCCTATGAGTAGTAAAAGAAATACTTGTAAAAATATTTCACATTTTTAGAGCCCCAATACATTCTTTTAAATATAGAAGGGACTGAAATCATGTGAAAATTGAGTCTTTTTCTCAGTTTCCGACTTGGGGTGAACACATTCGGCTTATCATAGTTGCAGTTGACCATCTTGAACTCTGAAGTCTTTCAACTCGGCCTTCCGAATCAGGGTTTTAGAGGTGGGGCTATTTAGTGATACAGTAGGATGGTTTGATCTCTGTAGCTCCAGAATCAGGAATGTACTGGGACTGGGGTTCCTACTTGGGTTTAGGGTACCTAATTTTATATTTCAAGAAATTAAATAATTATTTATAATTTTGAAGATAATACATTAAAATTTCATCATTTTCATACCTGCATTAGATCCTGCAGTAGACTCACAGACTCAACATGTTGGACGTACTCAAGGACCTTCTGCAGCGCCTCTCTTGGTTAGGAAGCTTTTTCTCTGTGACAATCCATGGGGAGGTGTAGATGGTACTTCGTCATCACAGGCTTCAGACTCGTCACTTGAGAAAACATCCCTGCAATGGATGCATAGACACTTGGGCATGAATGTCATTTAACAACAAAAGCTAGAACAAAGAGCTTTGCATTTAAAAGAATACATCTGTGATGGGGAAGCCAGGTTAAAGTGTTAATTTTATAATTATGTAATTAGCTGCAGGTTAGTCTAGTGAAGGTGTAATCACTTCTATTTTGGAGCATAGCTTTTGCTCTGTCCAATCATTGCCTCACCTGCTGAAACCCACATTCGGGTATTTTACAAACCAAAAACTTAAATACCTGTACAGCTCTCATTTTTAACTTATTTTCTCTAACCTTTACCCACAAAATTTGAATATTCAAAATAAAAGTACACAAAGAAGTCACAATTTTTCCACATTAGTTACTTACGTAGTTCCTCTCAAATGCAGCTCAACACTGCATTGAATTAGAGCTTGATAAGCCTACACACAAAACATACAAAGCACATTGTGGCATGATTCTGAATGAGCCAATCTAGCATTTCAACATCTGTTCAACTGTTGGAATTTTAACTATTATCTGACTCTATTAACCAACATTCATCCAACAATTATGCGCGCTCGTTTTGGACACTGCATTGAATTAGAGCTTGATAAACCCACACACAAAACATACAAAGCACATTGTGGCATGATTCTGAATGAGCCAATCTAGCATTTCAATATCTGTTCAACTTTCATCTTGAATTTCTATTATTTAAATAACAGGCAACATTCAACAGTTAATATGTTTTGCTTTACTTACCCAAATCAAACACATCACAAAAAAGCCTTAAATGAGCTAGTGGAGTAGATTGTATTAATTTGAGTGAAAGCTTAAGTCTTTTGGAGAATTTTGGAGAGAGATCGAGGGACACTGTGTTTAGCGTCGTAGGCCCAATGCTAACAATATGTAGCTCGTTGTAAAGGTCCTCATAAAAATAAATAAAACACACAACGCTTATCAGTATTATTAAAAGGGTGATTATAATGTACTTAAGTTTTCCCCAAAATAATTCGAGTACGTACGTTGTTGATATACCCTCTGTGTTCTCGTCACTTATCATTTTAGCATACTGTGTTTTAGCTAACGCACCAAGCAGTTTTCCAACACAGGCAACCTTGAAAAATTACAAAACACATTGTAAAGTAAGTCTAAAAAATGAGAGCCAGACATTTACCCAAGATTAATTAATTAATTCAATTATCGTTCGGGACTCACCGTGCTTTCAGCTCTTCTGCCGCACCTCAAAGACCGCGTAGCTTGCATTCGCTCCTTTTCTCACAGTTTGAATATGCTGCCTTCAAAAGAATCTGTAATTTTGACAACTCCAACTTGAATCTACAAAAATCAAGCAATAAGGTAGAAATAACTTCAAATATACTTTGAATAAAGATCTTTCACAGCATACAGAATTAATAAAATAACATTAATTAATAATGTTGATTTTGTTTATTTAAAAAAAAGTAACTGTGTTGACTGTTGGATGTGGCTGACAATGCTGGACCTGCCTTGTCAAATAGTTCATAGATGACAATCTTAGCTGTCTGGTATATTATAAAATGTTATCTTGTCCCTTAAGGGTTATTAAGTCACAGTTGGGGGTACATGTAAATTCACAAAATATAACGTCCAGCCTTGTTAAATTTAGCATAGATAAATACATGAATTTAATTTTAATTTTAATAAATCAATCAATCCTCTGTACTGCTTCTTGTCCTCACAAGGGTCCCCGGGAGTGCTGGAGCCTATCCCAGCTGTCTTCGGGCAGTCGACAGGGTACACCCTGAACTGGTTGCCAGTCAATCGCAGGGCACACAGAGACAAGCAACCATCCGCTCTCACACTCAGACCTTGGACCAGTGACCAATCAACCTATCATGGATGTTTTTGGAAAGTGGGAGGAAACCGGCGAAAACCCTAGCAGGCACAGGGAGAACCTTGCACTTCTGTACTGTGATGCGGACTTGCTAACCAGTCCGCCACCGTGCCGCTTGTTCTAAAGAGTCCCAGAAAATAAAAACACCCGTCCCTTAGTCAAAAGCGGAAAAAGTCCAACAACAACCCGACCATAATTTGCATTGTTCCATAAGTTAAATCAATGTCAAACCTAATAAAAGCTGACTTCTGGTCCTCAAAAATCCTACACTTATTTTAGTCCTTTCACAATCTCGCAGCATAGGCTCCATGGCCATGTCTCTATCGTTTTGGCATCCATTGAATAGTTCTACTGAGAATAGTCTTCAGGGTGGTTACTATTAGCATAGCATGCATTAAATATCAAAAAGGCTCCAGAACAAATTTTCAAACCCATGCCCGCTTAGCTCATCTATAACCCATACAGGACCCAGACATGGTTGACCAGCTCTAACCTATGCCCACTTATCCCACACATAACCCAAACAGGACCGATAAATGGTGACCACTTCTAACCCATGCCCACTTAGCCCACACATAACCCAAATAGGACCCAGACATGGTTGACCAGCTCTAACCCATGCCCACTTGGCCCATATACAGCCCATATGAGACCCTCACATGGTTGACCAGTTCTAACCCATGCCCACTTAGCCCACACATAACCCAAATAGGACCTATAAATGGTTTCAGTAGTAGATTCAGTAGTTTTTATCATTACAGCATTTTCCCCTCTGTATAATGGACAGACATTAGGAGTGTTTCCTTACACTTAGATACGTTTATACTGTGTATATTTGCATGCTTTTTATGAATGTCTGCTGCTAATGTTATACATTAACGGCTACATTACGCCGCCGACTCTGTGTGAGCTATATCTTTGCTGCTGTAACACCTCAAATTTCCCCATTGTGGGACTAATAAAGGACATCTTTATCTTTATCTTTACCAGTTCTAACCCATGCCCACTTAGCCCATACACAACCCGTATTGCACCCACAACATTTGCCCAGTTTAAGCCCATGCCCACCAATCCCAGATGGCGCCCACATGGAACCCTGTACCATTGCCCACTTCTAGCCCATTCCCACTTGGTACCCAGGAATCCCGCATTTACCCCATTTGGGGCCCAGTTGGACATGTTGGCTGGGTACAGTACTTTTATTCTTGCAGTATTTTTATCATTGCAGTATTTTCAATCATTCAGTATTTTTTTTTATCATTGCAGCATTTTTATTTATTTCCCCTCTGAACCATAGACAGGCATTAGGAGTGTTTCCTTACACTTGTATATGTTGTGGGCTGTAAGTGTGTATATACATGGGGATCTGTGTATATACGTATATACTGTGTATATTTGCATGCTTTTTATGAATGCCTGCTGCCAATGTTATACATTAACGGCTACATTACGTCGGTGCCACTGTGTGATGTATATCTTTGCTGCTGTAACACTGCAAATGTCCCCGTTATTGGACAATTAAAAGACATCTTTATCTTTAGAAATTGAAGATTCACTTGCGAGGCCATTTTCAACACGGACCTTTCAAGAGAAGCTATATCGTCCAACACTCGGTCAGTGCTGTCTAAGTGCTTTTCTGTATATTGTTTGTCCACCCGTGGTGTCATAAATTATGGTATTATGAGGGGGATTTATTCAAGTAGGACTAAGTAGGACTTCATTGAAGGCCCAGGTGTGAAATGCATGGCCCTCCACTGGTTCAAATAATATCTAAAACTAAATTACCAGTTACATGTGCAATTTCAATATTCAACAATTATCTCAACAAAAAAGGACAATCTGAATTTTTTTTAAATGCACAATAAAACAGAAAAGCCATTTCCGGGTATTTTACAATTCAGTCTTCATTGGGGAAAAAACATTCAACAATTTGCTTTTCTTATTTAATACATAGTTCAGCACAGCAGGTGGCGGACAAGCACCTTAAAACGTCATTCGCCTACACAAGGAAGAAGAACATGCCCGAGGCGCTCCCGTGTCCTCGTCTTTCGGTCAACCTGAGAATAATGTTCTTGAGGATTAAAGTTTATAAATGTAAGTATGATGTGATTTTTTATTTTATTTTATGTTGTTGAACAGTGTTTTTGTTTATTTTATAATTTCGTCATTAAAAGGCTGTGGCGGTTGGAGAGTCAGCTTCGTGTTAGGGCGTGTTAAAGATCCCGATACCCACACTACACCCTCATTGAAGTATATACGAGTAAAATTATTCGAGCGCGCAGCCAAAGTATATTGTCCACAATTATTTGCGGACTTAACCAAAATCCCATTGAACTGGCGATGTTCGGTGGAATTCTTGTGCCCATGCTGAAAAAAATTCTCTTCAAATGTACATATCAAATTATGACATTATGATAAACAGTTGCATGTGTGCAATTTCGGTCACTCTTTTAAAGTCACCTACGTGTTTTGTCCGAGTGCAGCTAGCGTACTTAGCGACCTTGTGTGCATGCGCCGCAGATTGTGAGAGCGCCTCAAATAGTACAAATGAAGCTATAGCTTGTTCCGGTGGGTCCCAAGCCAGGGTTTTTTCTTAACTACCACATTACTTAAGTTTTAATATCACTCTCAACGTCAAAATTGTTACAAATAAATACATAATGATAACGTGCCGCCAAGCTCGATGACATAGGAGGCGGAAGTTGGTGTCGTCACACGCATTGTCCCAATTTTGCAATATCGGTACGCTTGGAACCTGTGCTCTGCAACACCCCATGTACACGTCAACGAGGAACGTATGGTGTAGAGTGTTTATTGCGATTGGGCCATTCTTTGTCACGGTCTTCTCTCTGACAAATTGGCATATTTAGCAGCCAAAATATAATGAGCCGTTGCTGTGATAGTAGTTGCAGCCCAAGGTTATTTTAGTAAACGAAAATGAACTCAAAACTTGAATAGAAAAAAATAAAATTCGATAATGAAAAAAATACAGTGAACCCTCGGTTATCGCGGTTAATGGGGACCGAGACCACCCGCGAAAACTGAAAATCCGCGAAGTAGCGGCGCACCTTCAAAAATGCTTAAAAAAAAAAAGTGCGAAGTAGTGGTGCACCTTCAAAAATGCTTAAAAAAAAAATAATAATAAATATGTATATATATATATATATATGTATATATATATATATATACACGGGTAGAGAGAGAGAGAGTGAAATTCATGCTATAACAAAAAAAAAAAAATTATTATTAAAACTTATTATTTTTTTATTCCCCAGCCATTATTTTTGTATTTATTCAATTACTTCTTTTTGTATGAAAGGTGGCATTCTTCATTTATTTTTTTTATTCATTTATTCATTCATAACTGACAGCCTCGCGCTCCGCTCGTGCTCGGGCGGAAGAGGTGCTCCTCTTCGGCTTAATTGTCATGTCAAAGCGTGTCTCCGTTCGGTTGAACTCGGTTTCATTTCGCCCCGCCCGTGCCCGGGGAAGGTGCTTCTCTTCGGCTTAACTGTGACGCGAGCATGCCCTCCTCCTCCGGAGCTTCCATTCGGTTAAACTTAGGGGCCGCTTGACACCGCCCGTGCCCGGGGAAGGTGCTCCTCTTCGGCTTAACTGCCACGCACGCCGGCCGGCCTCCTCCGGAGCTCTCGTACGCTCCCGAACAGAGCGAAATGTCGCCCCGCTAGTGCCCGGGCGGAAGTTGTTCCTCTTCGGCTTAACTGCCACGCACGCTGGCCGGAGCTCTGGTACGGTCCGAACCGCGCGAAACGTCGCCCCAAATCGTGCCCGGGGGAACGTGCTCTTCTTCGTCCACTCTCCTCTTCGCCCACGCTCTTCTTCGGCGCATGCCGGCCGTCTTACAGCTCCAGCGCCCCGTCGTGCCGCTCGGCGAAACTACAATGCCCCCGAATATTTTTTAGACCCGCGAAGCACTGAACCCGCGAAAGGTGAACCGCGAAGTAGCGAGGGTTCACTGTAAAATGAAAATGCTCTTTCAAAAATTAAAACTATCTAAAACTAGTGATGGCAAAATGAAGCCCCATAAAGCAGCCAAGCCCTGCAGGGAAATACTTCACACACGAATGGGCTTCGAGATGCTTCATTTTTCTTGACTACGCCATCCCGTGGACAGAAAAATGTATAACATGCTTGGTGCATGCAATAAAATGGTGAGCTGTAAATCATGCTCTGCTTACCAAACAATATGTATTTGAAGAGTGATTTTAATTGTTCTGTTTTACTTTGTCTTCTCACTTCTCCAATATTCAGACAGCTCCGCAGAGACCAACGTTTCACCCCCACACTGATATAAAATGGACCCAACCGTTTGGGTCTCTTTCCAAATTTGGTACCAAAGCCTCCCCCACAGTGCGGCAGCTATCTTGAATTGGCCCGTTCCCAGAGAGTTTTACTTCATTCAGTGTCATTCAGTATTATTCAAAATCTTTCAGTGTCATTCCAAATCATTCAATGTCATTCACGATCTTTCCACATCCTTCCACCTTCCATCGTTCAGTGTCATTCCACATTCTCTTTGATATATAACATAACATAACAATAACATAATCCTGGGTCAGCAGACACCTAATTAATGTGTTAATACATGATACATTTTTATATAAGCAACACTTATGATTGTAACGTATTTTTAATTCTTTCTAGGCGGGAACTGTCCGAACAAAAAATTCATGCAATTTGTAATTATACACTTTGTCATACAAAAAGTCACTCAGGGCAAGAGAAAAAGAATTGTCACTTGCCCAAGTTGGGCAAGTAATTTGGCCACTCGGGCAAGGCAAATTTTAGTGGCACTTGCCCTATGGGGAAGCAGTTTTTAAAGTTAACTTCGAACCCTGTGATGGTGTCTTGTGACCAGTCTTAATCAGCTGATGTTCCATGAAGGCGTGCCTTACCTGTCACAAGAATGAAGGCAAGTCACGCCCCCCGCTGTCCGTTCACTCCGCCAAGATGCTGCTCCAGGTGGTAGAGAGGATGAAGGCTCCCTTGTCTCTGTTCATGGTTTTTATGCCTCGCTTGCAGATCTCAATTGCTTCTTTGATCCAGCGCTGTAGTTTGTTCTCTCCGGTGCGGATGACCCTGCCCTTCTCCCAGTCCATGATGTGGTTTTCCCTTTTGCAGTGGTCAGTGATTGCTGATTTGTAATGTTCATGTTGTGCTTGTTCTTTTACTGCTCTGATTTTTTAATTTTTTTGACAGGTAAGTCACACCCTCATGGAACATCAGCTGATAAAGACGGGTCTCAAGACACCATCATGCGACACTCTGAAGAAGGCGAAAGACTCGCCGAAACATGTCAGGTAAAAAATTAACCTAAAACATAATTGTCTGCTTTTAATGAATCAGTCAAATATCAATAATAAGAAGACAAAATGAACCTAATACAAATAAATGAATGCTTAATAACTCCCCTGCACATGCTCCTAAAAATCCAAACCTTCACCTGTAAATAAAACGTCCCGACCTGAAGACATCTTAATGTTATTATTTTGTTATACACACAGTGCCGCCAAGTGGAATCAAAAATTTGTTTTTATTTTAATTTTCACGTACTGCACGGTGCCCTTTTGACGAATCCGACTGAAAATGAGTCAGAAAAGATTCAAGACAATGATCTTACTCTCTGCCGAATTTTGTGACGTTTTGGCAAAAGGCGTGGCTATTAAGGTGCTGAAAAGTCCGATTGTACTCTGTGGCAACAAAAGCTCCGGCAACATGACTCAGATGATCCTATCTTCTCGAAGTTGTACACATTTGAGGATACTTCAGCCCTGAAGACATCTACCAACTTATTTTACATCGTAGTAGTAGCGCCACCAACTGGTAAAAGCTAATACAAGTTATTTTCTTGGATGTTTTTCTCCGTGCAACTCAACAAGGTCGCCCTCATATATGCTCGGATGACTGTTTCGGCCATGAGGATGTCACAATACGAAATTCGTCCTTTTTCATGAAAAGTTGTGGGAGTGGCATTGCACTGTTCGGCAATAAAACAAAGCTGATTATGAGGTTCTAAATATGAACGACAACTTGTAAAACTTTACACACACATCAGGCCGAGCAAATTTATCAATATTTTATACGTTAGTTGTGCAGCTTTTTTTAAATGGCTCGCCATGGCCCTCGAGAAATGTTAAAAAAAGCAGCTCTGGTTGAGTGTTTCACCTCGCTTTTTGTAAATTTTATGGAGTACAGTGAACCCTCGGTTATCGCGGTTAACGGGGACCGAGACCACCCGCGAAAACTGAAAATCCGCGAAGTAGCGGCGCACCTTCAAAAATGCTTAAAAAAAATAAACAGGTCACTGCTCGGGCCCTAATAATAATAATAATAATAATTTCCACAAAAACAATGGGGACCTCGTAGCGGTCGCTGCTCGGGCCCTAATAATAATTTCTACAAAAACAATAGGGACCTCGCCGCGGTCGCTGCTCGGGCCCCAATAATAATTTCTACACAAAGTCCATTGTGGTGACCCGCCCCCTTTTAAGTAAATTCAAAATGGCCGACTTCCTGTAAAACCTAGCTCATTGCTCCAAGAGTCTTTTTTGTAGGTCTTGGTCTTATACATACAGTGAACCCTCGCTACTTGGCGGTTCACCTTTCGCGGGTTCAGTGCTTCGCGGGTCTAAAAAATATTCGGGGGCATTGTAGTTTCGCCGAGCGGCACGACGGGGCGCTGGAGCGGTTAGACGGCCGGCGTGCGCCAAAGAAGAGCGTGGGCGAAGAGGAGAGTGGACGAAGAAGAGCACGTTCCCCCGGACACGATCGGTGGCGACGTTTCGCGCGGTTCGGACAGTACCAGAGCTCCGGCCGGCGTGCGTGGCAGTTAAGCCGTAGAGGAGCACCTTCCCCGGGCACGGGCGGTGCCAAGCGGCCCCTAAGTTTAACCGAATGGAAGCTCCGGAGGAGGAGGGCATGCTCGCGTCACAGTAAGCCGAAAAGGAGCACCTTCCCCGGGCACGGGCGGTTCCAAGCGTCCCCTAAGTTTAACCGAATGGAAGCTCCGGAGGAGGAGGGCATGCTCGCGTCACAGTAAGCCGAAGAGGAGCACCTTCCCCGGCCACGGGCGGTTCCAAGCGGCCCCTAAGTTTAACCGAATGGAAGCTCCGGAGGAGGAGGGCATGCTCGCGTCACAGTAAGCCGAAGAGGAGCACCTTCCCCGGGCACGGGCGGTGCCAAGCGGCCCCTAAGTTTAACCGAATGGAAGCTCCGGGGGAGGAGGGTGGGCGTGTGTCACAGTTAAGCCGAATTGGAGCACCTCTTCCGCCCGGGAACGAGCGGAGCGCGAAGCTGTCAGTTATGAATGAATAAATAAATAAAGAAAGAAAGAATGGCACCTTTCATTTCACAGGGCACACCAGACGGCGTACCAGCAGGTAAAAGTCTGAGTAATTAAATAAATACAAAAAGAATGGCTGGGGAATAAAAAAATAATACGTTTTAATAATAATTTGGTTTTTTTGTTATAACATCAATTTCACTCTCTCTCTCTCTCCCCGTATATATATATTTATATATTTATTATATATATTGTATTTTTTTTTAAGCATTTTTGAAGGTGCGCCGCTACTTCGCGGATTTTCAGTTTTCGCGGGTGGTCTCGGTCCCCATTAACCGCGATAACCGAGGGTTCACTGTACTCCATAAAATTTACAAAAAGCGAGGTGAAACACTCAACCAGAGCTGCTTTTTTTTAACATTTCTCGAGGGCCATGGCGAGCCATTTCAAAAAAGCTGCACAACTAACGTATAAAATATTGATAAATTTGCTCGGCCTGATGTGTGTGTAAAGTTTTACGAGTTGTCGTTCATATTTAGAACCTCATAATCAGCTTTGTTTTATTGCCGAACAGTGCAATGCCACTCCCACAACTTTTCACGAAAAATCACGAATTTCGTATTGTGACATCCTCATGGCCGAAACAGTCATCCGAGCATATATGAGGGCGACCTTGTTGAGTTGCACGGAGAAAAACATCCAAGAAAATAACTTGTATTAGCTTTTACCAGTTGGTGGCGCTACTACTACGATGAAAAATAAGTTGGTAGATGTCTTCAGGGCTTAAGTATCCTCAAATGTGTGCAACTTCGAGAAGATAGGATCACCTGAGTCATGTTGCTGGAGCTTTTGTTGCCACAGAGTACAATCGGACTTTTCAGCACCGTAATAGCCACGCCTTTTGCCAAAACGTCACAAAATTCGGCAGAGAGTAAGATCATTGTCTTGAGTCTTTTCTGACTAATTTTCAGTCGGATTCGTCGAAAGGGCACCGTGCAGTACGTGAAAATTAAAATAAAAACAAATTTTTGATTCCACTTGGCGGCACTGTGTGTATAACAAAATAATAACATTAAGATGTCTTCAGGTCGGGACGTTTTATTTACAGGTGAAGGTTTGGATTTTTAGGAGCATGTGCAGGGGAGTTATTAAGCATTCATTTATTTGTATTAGGTTCATTTTGTCTTCTTATTATTGATATTTGACTGATTCATTAAAAGCAGACAATTATGTTTTAGGTTAATTTTTTACCTGACATGTTTCGGCGAGTCTTTCGCCTTCTTCAGAGTGTCGCATGATGGTGTCTTGAGACCCGTCTTTATCAGCTGATGTTCCATGAGGGTGTGACTTACCTGTCAAAAAAATGAAAAATCAGAGCAGTAAAAGAACAAGCACAACATGAACATTACAAATCAGCAATCACTGACCACTGCAAAAGGGAAAACCACATCATGGACCGGGAGAAGGGCAGGGTCATCCGCACCGAAGAGAACAAACAACAGCGCTGGATCAGAGAGGCCATTGAGATCTGCAAGCGAGGCATAAAAACCATGAACAGAGACAAGGGAGCCTTCATCCTCTCTACCACCTGGAGCAGCATTTTGGCGGAGTGAACGGACAGCGGGGGGCGTGACTTGCCTTCGTTCTTGTGACAGGTAAGTCACGCCCTCATGGAACATCAGCTGATAAAGACGGGCCACAAGACACCATCATGTGACACTCTGAAGAAGGCGAAAGACTTTCGTATTGTGACATCCTCAAGGCCTAAACACTCATCCGAGCAAATGTAAGGTAGATTTTGTTAACCTGCCCGGAGAAAAAAATCAATGAAAATGATTTGTATTTGTTTTAACCAGTTGGTGGCGCTACCACTGCGATCAAAAATAAGTTGGCAGCCGTCTTCAGGGCCTGAATATCCTCAAATGTGAAAAATTTCGAGAAGATGGATCATCTGAATCATTTTGCAGGAACTTTTGTTGCCACGGAGAATAATCAGACTCTGCGGCACCGTAATAGCCACGCCCTTCGAAGGAAAGTCACAAAAATAGGGATAGAGTAAGATCAATGACTTGAGTCTTTTCTAGCCAATTTTCAATCAGATTCGTTAAAAGGGCACCGTGCAGTACGTCAAAATGTAAAAAATGATATTGATTGGCGCAAGGTGTATAACTGAATATAAACATATAGATGTCTTCAGGTACAGACTCTTTATGTACATGTGAAGTTTTGGATTTTTAGCAGCATGTGCAGGAGAGTTATTAAGCATTTTGTCCATTGCGGCGAAGGAAATCTTAAGTGAAAACTTTGATGCCCCGCCCCCGTCATATAGTATTTCGGAAACAAAAAATTTTAGCCCCAGTGTTTGTGCCAGGTCTTCAGATGCTACAGACAGAATTTTAAGGCAATCAGATGAAGCCTTTAGGATCAGGGTGCAAAAGAATGACCCCTGTAAACATGCAAAAAAGGGCAAAAGTCGGACTTTCAAAAATTCATAACTCACTTCCTGTTCATATTAGACGTTAAAATATCAAATTTTTCGCCATGCCCGATGAGACTGCCAAGTTTGGTGAGTTTTTGTGCATGTTTCAGGGGTCAAAAATGCGATCGAACAATCGGAAAAATAATAATAATAATAATTTCGACAAAAACAATAGGGACTTCGCAGCGGTCGCTGCTCAGGCCCTAATAATAATAATAATAATAATAATAAAAGTAATAATATTTTCTACAAAAACAATAGGGACCTCGCCGCGGTCGCTGCTCGGGCCCCAATAATAATTTCTACACAAAGTCCATTGTGGTGACCTGCCCCCTTTTAAGTAAATTCAAAATGGCCGACTTCCTGTAAAACCTAGCTCATTGCTCCAAGAGACTTTTTTGTAGGTCTTGGTCTTATACATACAGTGAACCCTCGCTACTTCGCGGTTCACCTTTCGCGGGTTCAGTGCTTCGCGGGTCTAAAAAATATTCGGGGGCATTGTAGTTTCGCCGAGCGGCACGACGGGGCGCTGGAGCGGTTAGACGGCCGGCGTGCGCCGAAGAAGAGCGTGGGCGAAGAGGAGAGTGGACGAAGAAGAGCACATTCCCCCGGACACGATCGGTGGCGACGTTTCGCGCGGTTCGGACCGTACCAGAGCTCCGGCCAGCGTGCGTGGCAGTTAAGCCGTAGAGGAGCACCTTCCCCGGGCACGGGCGGTGCCAAGCGGCCCCTAAGTTTAACCGAATGGAAGCTCCGGAGGAGGAGGGCATGCTCGCGTCACAGTAAGCCGAAGAGGAGCACCTTCCCCGGGCACGGGCGGTTCCAAGCGGCCCCTAAGTTTAACCGAATGGAAGCTCCGGAGGAGGAGGGCATGCTCGCGTCACAGTAAGCCGAAGAGGAGCACCTTCCCCGGGCACGGGCGGTGCCAAGCGGCCCCTAAGTTTAACCGAATGGAAGCTCCGGGGGAGGAGGACGGGCGTGTGTCACAGTTAAGCCAAATTGGAGCACCTCTTCTGCCCGGGCACGAGCGGAGCGCGAGGCTGTCAGTTATGAATGAATAAATGAATAAATAAATAAAGAATGCCACCTTTCATTTCACAGGGCACACCGGACGGCGTACCAGCAGGTAAAAGTCGGAGTAATTAAATAAATACAAAAAGAATGGCTGGGGAATAAAAAAATAATACGTTTTAATAATAATTTGTTTTTTTTGTTATAACATGAATTTCACTCTCTCTCTCCCCGTATATATATATATATATATATATATATATATATATATATATATATATATATATATATATATAAAAATTTATATATTTATTATATATATTGTATATTTTTTTTAAGCATTTTTGAAGGTGCGCCGCTACTTCGCGGATTTTCAGTTTTCGCGGATGGTCTCGGTCCCCATTAACCGCGATAACCGAGGGTTCACTGTACTCCATAAAATTTACAAAAAGCGAGGTGAAACACTCAACCAGAGCTGCTTTTTTTTAACATTTCTCGAGGGCCATGGCGAGCCATTTAAAAAAAGCTGCACAACTAACGTATAAAATATTGATAAATTTGCTCGGCCTGATGTGTGTGTAAAGTTTTACGAGTTGTCGTTCATATTTAGAACCTCATAATCAGCTTTGTTTTATTGCCGAACAGTGCAATGCCACTCCCACAACTTTTCACGAAAAATCACGAATTTCGTATTGTGACATCCTCATGGCCGAAACAGTCATCCGAGCATATATGAGGGCGACCTTGTTGAGTTGCACGGAGAAAAACATCCAAGAAAATAACTTGTATTAGCTTTTACCAGTTGGTGGCGCTACTACTACGATGTAAAATAAGTTGGTAGATGTCTTCAGGGCTGAAGTATCCTCAAATGTGTACAACTTCGAGAAGATAGGATCATCTGAGTCATGTTGCCGGAGCTTTTGTTGCCACAGAGTACAATCGGACTTTTCAGCACCTTAATAGCCACGCCTTTTGCCAAAACGTCACAAAATTCGGCAGAGAGTAAGATCATTGTCTTGAGTCTTTTCTGACTAATTTTCAGTCGGATTCGTCAAAAGGGCACCGTGCAGTACGTGAAAATTAAAATAAAAACAAATTTTTGATTCCACTTGGCGGCACTGTGTGTATAACAAAATAATAACATTACGATGTCTTCAGGTCGGGACGTTTTATTTACAGGTGAAGGTTTGGATTTTTAGGAGCATGTGCAGGGGAGTTATTAAGCATTCATTTATTTGTATTAGGTTCATTTTGTCTTCTTATTATTGATATTTGACTGATTCATTAAAAGCAGACAATTATGTTTTAGGTTAATTTTTTACCTGACATGTTTCGGCGAGTCTTTCGCCTTCTTCAGAGTGTCGCATGATGGTGTCTTGAGCTGATGTTCCATGAGGGTGTGACTTACCTGTCAAAAAAATGAAAAAAATCAGAGCAGTAAAAGAACAAGCACAACATGAACATTACAAATCAGCAATCACTGACCACTGCAAAAGGGAAAACCACATCATGGACCGGGAGAAGGGCAGGGTCATCCGCACAGAAGAGAACAAACAACAGCGCTGGATCAGAGAGGCCATTGAGATCTGCAAGCGAGGCATAAAAACCATGAACAGAGACAAAGGAGCCTTCATCCTCTCTACCACCTGGACCAGCATCTTGGCGGAGTGAACGGACAGCGGGGGGCGTGACTTGCCTTCATTCTTGTGACAGGTAAGTCACGCCCTCATGGAACATCAGCTGATAAAGACGGGACACAAGACAGCATCATGTGACACTCTGAAGAAGGCGAAAGACTTTCGTATTGTGACATGCTCAAGGCCTAAACACTCATCCGAGCAAATATAAGGTAGATTTTGTTCACCTGCCCGGAGAAAAACATCAACGAAAATAATTTGTATTTGTTTTAACCAGTTGGTGGCGCTACCACTGCGATCAAAAATAAGTTGGCAGCCGTCTTCAGGGCCTGAATATCCTCAAATGTGAAAAATTTCGAGAAGATGGATCATCTGAATCATTTTGCAGGAACTTTTGTTGCCACGGAGAATAATCAGACTCTGCGGCACCGTAATAGCCACGCCCTTCGAAGGAAAGTCACAAAAATAGGGATAGAGTAAGATCAATGTCTTGAGTCTTTTCTAGCCAATTTTCAATCAGATTCGTTAAAAGGGCACCGTGCAGTACGTCAAAATGTAAAAATAGATATTGATTGGCGCAAGGTGTATAACTGAATATAAACATATAGATGTCTTCAGGTACAGACTTTTTATGTACATGTGAAGTTTTGGATTTTTAGCAGCATGTGCAGGAGAGTTATTAAGCATTTTGTCCATTGCGGCGAAGGAAATCTTAAGTGAAAACTTTGAAGACCCGCCCCCGTCATATAGTATTTCGGAAACAAAAAATTTTAGCCCCAGTGTTTGTCCCAGGTCTTCAGATGCTCCAGACAGAATTTTAAGGCAATCAGATGAAGCCTTTAGGATCAGGGTGCAAAAGAATGACCCCTGTAAACATGCAAAAAAGGGCAAAAGTCGGACTTTCAAAAATTCATAACTCACTTCCTGTTCATATTAGACGTTAAAATATCAAATTTTTCGCCATGCCCGATGAGACTGCCAAGTTTGGTGAGTTTTTGTGCATGTTTCGGGGGTCAAAAATGCGATCGAACAATCGGAAAAATAATAATAATAATAATTTCTACAAAAACAATAGGGACTTCGCAGCGGTCGCTGCTCAGGCCCTAATAATAATAATAATAATATTAATAATAATAAAAGTAATAATATTTTCTACAAAAACAATAGGGACCTCGCAGCCGTCGCAGCTCGGGCCCTAATAACAATTTCTAGAAAAACAATAGGGACCTCGCAGCGGTCACTGCTCGGGCCCTAATAATAATAATAATAAAAATAATAATAATTTCCACAAAAACAATGGGGACCTCGTAGCGGTCGCTGCTCAGGCCCTATTAATAATTTCTACAAAAACAATAGGGACCTCGCCGCCGTCGCTGCTCGGGCCCCAATAATAATTTCTACACAAAGTCCATTGTGGTGACCCGCCCCCTTTTAGGTAAATTCAAAATGGCCGACTTCCTGTAAAACCTAGCTCATTGCTCCAAGAGACTTTTTTGTAGGTCTTGGTCTTATACATACAGTGAACCCTCGCTACTTCGCGGTTCACCTTTCGCGGGTTCAGTGCTTCGCGGGTCTAAAAAATATTCGGGGGCATTGTAGTTTCGCCGAGCGGCACGACGGGGCGCTGGAGCGGTTAGACGGCCGGCGTGCGCCGAAGAAGAGCGTGGGCGAAGAGGAGAGTGGACGAAGAAGAGCACGTTCTCCCGGACACGATCGGTGGCGACGTTTCGCGCGGTTCGGACCGTACCAGAGCTCCGGCCGGCGTGCGTGGCAGTTAAGCCGTAGAGGAGCACCTTCCCCGGGCACGGGCGGTGCCAAGCGGCCCCTAAGTTTAACCGAATGGAAGCTCCGGAGGAGGAGGGCATGCTCGCGTCACAGTAAGCCGAAGAGGAGCACCTTCCCCGGGCACGGGCGGTTCCAAGCGGCCCCTAAGTTTAACCGAATGGAAGCTCCGGAGGAGGAGGGCATGCTCGCGTCACAGTAAGCCGAAGAGGAGCACCTTCCCCGGGCACGGGCGGTTCCAAGCGGCCCCTAAGTTTAACTGAATGGAAGCTCCGGAGGAGGAGGGCATGCTCGCGTCACAGTAAGCCGAAGAGGAGCACCTTCCCCGGGCACGGGCGGTGCCAAGCGGCCCCTAAGTTTAACAGAATGGAAGTTCCGGGGGAGGAGGGCGGGCGTGTGTCACAGTTAAGCCGAATTGGAGCACCTCTTCCGCCCGGGCACGAGCGGAGCGCGAGGCTGTCAGTTATGAATGAATAAATGAATAAATAAATAAAGAATGCCACCTTTCATTTCACAGGGCACACCGGACGGCGTACCAGCAGGTAAAAGTCGGAGTAATTAAATAAATACAAAAAGAATGGCTGGGGAATAAAAAAATAATACGTTTTAATAATAATTTGGTTTTTTTGTTATAAAATGAATTTCACTCTCTCTCTCCCCGTATATATATATATATATATATATATATATATATATATATATATATATATATATTGTATATTTTTTTTAAGCATTTTTGAAGGTGCGCCGCTACTTCGCGGATTTTCAGTTTTCGCGGGTGGTCTCGGTCCCCATTAACCGCGATAACCGAGGGTTCACTGTACTCCATAAAATTTACAAAAAGCGAGGTGAAACACTCAATCAGGGCTGCTTTTTTGAACATTTCTCGAGGGCCATGGCGAGCCATTTCAAAAAAGCTGCACAACTAACGTATAAAATATTGATAAATTTGCTCGGCCTGATGTGTGTGTAAAGTTTCACGAGTTGTCGTTCATATTTAGAACCTCATAATCAGCGTTGTTTTATTGCCGAACAGTGCAATGCCACTCCCACAACTTTTCACGAAAAAGGACTAATTTCGTATTGTGACATCCTCATGGCCGAAACAGTCATCCGAGCATATATGAGGGCGACCTTGTTGAGTTGCACGGAGAAAAACATCCAAGAAAATAACTTGTATTAGCTTTTACCAGTTGGTGGCGCTACTACTACGATGTAAAATAAGTTGGTAGATGTCTTCTGGGCTGAAGTATCCTCAAATGTGTACAACTTCGAGAAGATAGGATCATCTGAGTCATGTTGCCGGAGCTTTTGTTGCCACAGAGTACAATCGGACTTTTCAGCACCGTAATAGCCACGCCTTTTGCCAAAACGTCACAAAATTCGGCAGAAAGTAAGATCATTGTCTTGAGTCTTTTCTGACTAATTTTCAGTCGGATTCGTCAAAAGGGCACCGTGCAGTACGTGAAAATTAAAATAAAAACAAATTTTTGATTCCACTTGGCGGCGCTGTGTGTATAACAAAATAATAACATTAAGATGTCTTCAGGTCGGGACGTTTTATTTACAGGTGAAGGTTTGGATTTTTAGGAGCATGTGCAGGGGAGTTATTAAGCATTCATTTATTTGTATTAGGTTCATTTTGTCTTCTTATTATTGATATTTGACTGATTCATTAAAAGCAGACAATTATGTTTTAGGTTAATTTTTTACCTGACATGTTTCGGCGAGTCTTTTGCCTTCTTCAGAGTGTCGCATGATGGTGTCTTGAGACCCGTCTTTATCAGCTGATGTTCCATGAGGGTGTGACTTACCTGTCAAAAAAATGAAAAAATCAGAGCAGTAAAAGAACAAGCACAACATGAACATTACAAATCAGCAATCACTGACCACTGCAAAAGGGAAAACCACATCATGGACCGGGAGAAGGGCAGGGTCATCCGCACCGAAGAGAACAAACAACAGCGCTGGATCAGAGAGGCCATTGAGATCTGCAAGCGAGGCATAAAAACCATGAACAGAGACAAGGGAGCCTTCATCCTCTCTACCACCTGGAGCAGCATTTTGGCGGAGTGAACGGACAGCGGGGGGCGTGACTTGCCTTCATTCTTGTGACAGGTAAGTCACGCCCTCATGGAACATCAGCTGATAAAGACGGGTCACAAGACAGCATCATGTGACACTCTGAAGAAGGCGAAAGACTTTCGTATTGTGACATGCTCAAGGCCTAAACACTCATCCGAGCAAATATAAGGTAGATTTTGTTCACCTGCCCGGAGAAAAACATCAACGAAAATAATTTGTATTTGTTTTAACCAGTTGGTGGCGCTACCACTGCGATCAAAAATAAGTTGGCAGCCGTCTTCAGGGCCTGAATATCCTCAAATGTGAAAAATTTCGAGAAGATGGATCATCTGAATCATTTTGCAGGAACTTTTGTTGCCACTGAGAATAATCAGACTCTGCGGCACCGTAATAGCCACGCCCTTCGAAGGAAAGTCACAAAAATAGGGATAGAGTAAGATCAATGTCTTGAGTCTTTTCTAGCCAATTTTCAATCAGATTCGTTAAAAGGGCACCGTGCAGTACGTCAAAATGTAAAAAATGATATTGATTGGCGCAAGGTGTATAACTGAATATAAACATATAGATGTCTTCAGGTACAGACTTTTTATGTACATGTGAAGTTTTGGATTTTTAGCAGCATGTGCAGGAGAGTTATTAAGCATTTTGTCCATTGCGGCGAAGGAAATCTTAAGTGAAAACTTTGAAGACCCGCCCCCGTCATATAGTATTTCGGAAACAAAAAATTTTAGCCCCAGTGTTTGTCCCAGGTCTTCAGATGCTCCAGACAGAATTTTAAGGCAATCAGATGAAGCCTTTAGGATCAGGGTGCAAAAGAATGACCCCTGTAAACATGCAAAAAAGGGCAAAAGTCGGACTTTCAAAAATTCATAACTCACTTCCTGTTCATATTAGACGTTAAAATATCAAATTTTTCGCCATGCCCGATGAGACTGCCAAGTTTGGTGAGTTTTTGTGCATGTTTCGGGGGTCAAAAATGCGATCGAACAATCGGAAAAATAATAATAATAATAATTTCTACAAAAACAATAGGGACTTCGCAGCGGTCGCTGCTCAGGCCCTAATAATAATAATAATAATATTAATAATAATAAAAGTAATAATATTTTCTACAAAAACAATAGGGACCTCGCAGCCGTCGCAGCTCGGGCCCTAATAACAATTTCTAGAAAAACAATAGTGACCTCGCAGCGGTCACTGCTCGGGCCCTAATAATAATAATAATAAAAATAATAATAATTTCCACAAAAACAATGGGGACCTCGTAGCGGTCGCTGCTCAGGCCCTAATAATAATTTCTACAAAAACAATAGGGACCTCGCCGCCGTCGCTGCTCGGGCCCCAATAATAATTTCTACACAAAGTCCATTGTGGTGACCCGCCCCCTTTTAAGTAAATTCAAAATGGCCGACTTCCTGTAAAACCTAGCTCATTGCTCCAAGAGACTTTTTTGTAGGTCTTGGTCTTATACATACAGTGAACCCTCGCTACTTCGCGGTTCACCTTTCGCGGGTTCAGTGCTTCGCGGGTCTAAAAAATATTCGGGGGCATTGTAGTTTCGCCGAGCGAAAATAATTTGTATTTGTTTTAACCAGTTGGTGGCGCTACCACTGCGATCAAAAATAAGTTGGCAGCCGTCTTCAGGGCCTGAATATCCTCAAATGGGGCGCTGGAGCGGTTAGACGGCCGGCGTGCGCCGAAGAAGAGCGTGGGTGAAGAGGAGAGTGGACGAAGAAGAGCACGTTCTCCCGGACACGATCGGTGGCGACGTTTCGCGCGGTTCGGACCGTACCAGAGCTCCGGCCGGCGTGCGTGGCAGTTAAGCCGTAGAGGAGCACCTTCCCCGGGCACGGGCGGTGCCAAGCGGCCCCTAAGTTTAACCGAATGGAAGCTCCGGAGGAGGAGGGCATGCTCGCGTCACAGTAAGCCGAAGAGGAGCACCTTCCCCGGGCACGGGCGGTTCCAAGCGGCCCCTAAGTTTAACCGAATGGAAGCTCCGGAGGAGGAGGGCATGCTCGCGTCACAGTAAGCCGAAGAGGAGCACCTTCCCCGGGCACGGGCGGTTCCAAGCGGCCCCTAAGTTTAACTGAATGGAAGCTCCGGAGGAGGAGGGCATGCTCGCGTCACAGTAAGCCGAAGAGGAGCACCTTCCCCGGGCACGGGCGGTGCCAAGCGGCCCCTAAGTTTAACAGAATGGAAGTTCCGGGGGAGGTGGGCGGGCGTGTGTCACAGTTAAGCCGAATTGGAGCACCTACCACCTGGAGCAGCATTTTGGCGGAGTGAACGGACAGCGGGGGGCGTGACTTGCCTTCATTCTTGTGACAGGTAAGTCACGCCCTCATGGAACATCAGCTGATAAAGACGGGCCACAAGACACCATCATGTGACACTCTGAAGAAGGCGAAAGACTTTCGTATTGTGACATCCTCAAGGCCTAAACACTCATCCGAGCAAATGTAAGGTAGATTTTGTTAACCTGCCCGGAGAAAAAAATCAACGAAAATAATTTGTATTTGTTTTAACCAGTTGGTGGCGCTACCACTGCGATCAAAAATAAGTTGGCAGCCGTCTTCAGGGCCTGAATATCCTCAAATGGGGCGCTGGAGCGGTTAGACGGCCGGCGTGCGCCGAAGAAGAGCGTGGGCGAAGAGGAGAGTGGACGAAGAAGAGCACGTTCTCCCGGACACGATCGGTGGCGACGTTTCGCGCGGTTCGGACCGTACCAGAGCTCCGGCCGGCGTGCGTGGCAGTTAAGCCGTAGAGGAGCACCTTCCCCGGGCACGGGCGGTGCCAAGCGGCCCCTAAGTTTAACCGAATGGAAGCTCCGGAGGAGGAGGGCATGCTCGCGTCACAGTAAGCCGAAGAGGAGCACCTTCCCCGGGCACGGGCGGTTCCAAGCGGCCCCTAAGTTTAACCGAATGGAAGCTCCGGAGGAGGAGGGCATGCTCGCGTCACAGTAAGCCGAAGAGGAGCACCTTCCCCGGGCACGGGCGGTTCCAAGCGGCCCCTAAGTTTAACTGAATGGAAGCTCCGGAGGAGGAGGGCATGCTCGCGTCACAGTAAGCCGAAGAGGAGCACCTTCCCCGGGCACGGGCGGTGCCAAGCGGCCCCTAAGTTTAACAGAATGGAAGTTCCGGGGGAGGAGGGCGGGCGTGTGTCACAGTTAAGCCGAATTGGAGCACCTCTTCCGCCCGGGCACGAGCGGAGCGCGAGGCTGTCAGTTATGAATGAATAAATGAGTAAATAAATAAAGAATGCCACCTTTCATTTCACAGGGCACACCGGACGGCGTACCAGCAGGTAAAAGTCGGAGTAATTAAATAAATACAAAAAGAATGGCTGGGGAATAAAAAAATAATACGTTTTAATAATAATTTGGTTTTTTTGTTATAAAATGAATTTCACTCTCTCTCTCCCCGTATATATATATATATATATATATATATATATATATATATATATATTGTATATTTTTTTTAAGCATTTTTGAAGGTGCGCCGCTACTTCGCGGATTTTCAGTTTTCGCGGGTGGTCTCGGTCCCCATTAACCGCGATAACCGAGGGTTCACTGTACTCCATAAAATTTACAAAAAGCGAGGTGAAACACTCAATCAGGGCTGCTTTTTTGAACATTTCTCGAGGGCCATGGCGAGCCATTTCAAAAAAGCTGCACAACTAACGTATAAAATATTGATAAATTTGCTCGGCCTGATGTGTGTGTAAAGTTTCACGAGTTGTCGTTCATATTTAGAACCTCATAATCAGCGTTGTTTTATTGCCGAACAGTGCAATGCCACTCCCACAACTTTTCACGAAAAAGGACTAATTTCGTATTGTGACATCCTCATGGCCGAAACAGTCATCCGAGCATATATGAGGGCGACCTTGTTGAGTTGCACGGAGAAAAACATCCAAGAAAATAACTTGTATTAGCTTTTACCAGTTGGTGGCGCTACTACTACGATGTAAAATAAGTTGGTAGATGTCTTCTGGGCTGAAGTATCCTCAAATGTGTACAACTTCGAGAAGATAGGATCATCTGAGTCATGTTGCCGGAGCTTTTGTTGCCACAGAGTACAATCGGACTTTTCAGCACCGTAATAGCCACGCCTTTTGCCAAAACGTCACAAAATTCGGCAGAGAGTAAGATCATTGTCTTGAGTCTTTTCTGACTAATTTTCAGTCGGATTCGTCAAAAGGGCACCGTGCAGTACGTGAAAATTAAAATAAAAACAAATTTTTGATTCCACTTGGCGGCGCTGTGTGTATAACAAAATAATAACATTAAGATGTCTTCAGGTCGGGACGTTTTATTTACAGGTGAAGGTTTGGATTTTTAGGAGCATGTGCAGGGGAGTTATTAAGCATTCATTTATTTGTATTAGGTTCATTTTGTCTTCTTATTATTGATATTTGACTGATTCATTAAAAGCAGACAATTATGTTTTAGGTTAATTTTTTACCTGACATGTTTCGGCGAGTCTTTTGCCTTCTTCAGAGTGTCGCATGATGGTGTCTTGAGACCCGTCTTTATCAGCTGATGTTCCATGAGGGTGTGACTTACCTGTCAAAAAAATGAAAAAATCAGAGCAGTAAAAGAACAAGCACAACATGAACATTACAAATCAGCAATCACTGACCACTGCAAAAGGGAAAACCACATCATGGACCGGGAGAAGGGCAGGGTCATCCGCACCGAAGAGAACAAACAACAGCGCTGGATCAGAGAGGCCATTGAGATCTGCAAGCGAGGCATAAAAACCATGAACAGAGACAAGGGAGCCTTCATCCTCTCTACCACCTGGAGCAGCATTTTGGCGGAGTGAACGGACAGCGGGGGCCGTGACTTGCCTTCATTCTTGTGACAGGTAAGTCACATCAGCTGATAAAGACGGGCCACAAGACACCATCATGTGACACTCTGAAGAAGGCGAAAGACTTTCGTATTGTGACATCCTCAAGGCCTAAACACTCATCCGAGCAAATGTAAGGTAGATTTTGTTAACCTGCCCGGAGAAAAAAATCAACGAAAATAATTTGTATTTGTTTTAACCAGTTGGTGGCGCTACCACTGCGATCAAAAATAAGTTGGCAGCCGTCTTCAGGGCCTGAATATCCTCAAATGTGAAAAATTTCGAGAAGATGGATCATCTGAATCATTTTGCAGGAACTTTTGTTGCCACGGAGAATAATCAGACTCTGCGGCACCGTAATAGCCACGCCCTTCGAAGGAAAGTCACAAAAATAGGGATAGAGTAAGATCAATGTCTTGAGTCTTTTCTAGCCAATTTTCAATCAGATTCGTTAAAAGGGCACCGTGCAGTACGTCAAAATGTAAAAATTGATATTGATTGGCGCAAGGTGTATAACTGAATATAAACATATAGATGTCTTCAGGTACAGACTCTTTATGTACATGTGAAGTTTTGGATTTTTAGCAGCATGTGCAGGAATGTTATTAAGCATTTTGTCCATTGCGGCGAAGGAAATCTTAAGTGAAAACTTTGAAGCCCCGCCCCCGTCATATAGTATTTCGGAAACAAAAAATTTTAGCCCCAGTGTTTGTCCCAGGTCTTCAGATGCTACAGACAGAATTTTAAGGCAATCAGATGAAGCCTTTAGGATCAGGGTGCAAAAGAATGACCCCTGTAAACATGCAAAAAAGGGCAAAAGTCGGACTTTCAAAAATTCATAACTCACTTCCTGTTCATATTAGACGTTAAAATATCAAATTTTTCGCCATGCCCGATGAGACTGCCAAGTTTGGTGAGTTTTTGTGCATGTTTCGGGGGTCAAAAATGCGATCGAACAATCGGAAAAATAATAATAATAATAATTTCTACAAAAACAATAGGGACTTCGCAGCGGTCGCTGCTCAGGCCCTAATAATAATAATAATAATAATAATAAAAGTAATAATGTTTTCTACAAAAACAATAGGGACCTCGCCGCGGTCGCTGCTCGGGGCCCAATAATAATTTCTACACAAAGTCCATTGTGGTGACCCGCCCCCTTTTAAGTAAATTCAAAATGGCCGACTTCCTGTAAAACCTAGCTCATTGCTCCAAGAGACTTTTTTGTAGGTCTTGGTCTTATACATACAGTGAACCCTCGCTACTTCGCGGTTCACCTTTCGCGGGTTCAGTGCTTCGCGGGTCTAAAAAATATTCGGGGGCATTGTAGTTTCGCCGAGCGGCACGACGGGGCGCTGGAGCGGTTAGACGGCCGGCGTGCGCCGAAGAAGAGCGTGGGCGAAGAGGAGAGTGGACGAAGAAGAGCACGTTCCCCCGGACACGATCGGTGGCGACGTTTCGCGCGGTTCGGACCGTACCAGAGCTCCGGCCGGCGTGCGTGGCAGTTAAGCCGTAGAGGAGCACCTTCCCCGGGCACGGGCGGTTCCAAGCGGCCCCTAAGTTTAACCGAATGGAAGCTCCGGAGGAGGAGGGCATGCTCGCGTCACAGTAAGCCGAAGAGGAGCACCTTCCCCGGGCACGGGCGGTGCCAAGCGGCCCCTAAGTTTAACCGAATGGAAGCTCCGGGGGAGGAGGGCGGGCGTGTGTCACAGTTAAGCCAAATTGGAGCACCTCTTCTGCCCGGGCACGAGCGGAGCGCGAGGCTGTCAGTTATGAATGAATAAATGAATAAATAAATAAAGAATGCCACCTTTCATTTCACAGGGCACACCGGACGGCGTACCAGCAGGTAAAAGTCGGAGTAATTAAATAAATACTAAAAGAATGGCTGGGGAATAAAAAAATAATACGTTTTAATAATAATTTGGTTTTTTTGTTATAACATGAATTTCACTCTCTCTCTCCCCGTATATATATATATATATATATATATATATATATATATATATATTTATTATATATATTGTTTATTTTTTTTAAGCATTTTTGAAGGTGCGCCGCTACTTCGCGGATTTTCAGTTTTCGCGGGTGGTCTCGGTCCCCGTTAACCGCGATAACCGAGGGTTCACTGTACTCCATAAAATTTACAAAAAGCGAGGTGAAACACTCAACCAGAGCTGCTTTTTTTAACATTTCTCGAGGGCCATGGCGAGCCATTTCAAAAAAGCTGCACAACTAACGTATAAAATATTGATAAATTTGCTCGGCCTGATGTGTGTGTAAAGTTTTACGAGTTGTCGTTCATATTTAGAACCTCATAATCAGCTTTGTTTTATTGCCGAACAGTGCAATGCCACTCCCACAACTTTTCATGAAAAAGGACGAATTTCGTATTGTGACATCCTCATGGCCGAAACAGTCATCCGAGCATATATGAGGGCGACCTTGTTGAGTTGCACGGAGAAAAACATCCAAGAAAATAACTTGTATTAGCTTTTACCAGTTGGTGGCGCTACTACTACGATGGAAAATAAGTTGGTAGATGTCTTCAGGGCTGAAGTATCCTCAAATGTGTACAACTTCGAGAAGATAGGATCATCTGAGTCATGTTGCCGGAGCTTTTGTTGCCACAGAGTACAATCGGACTTTTCAGCACCTTAATAGCCACGCCTTTTGCCAAAACGTCACAAAATTCGGCAGAGAGTAAGATCATTGTCTTGAGTCTTTTCTGACTCATTTTCAGTCGGATTCGTCAAAAGGGCACCGTGCAGTACGTGAAAATTAAAATAAAAACTAATTTTTGATTCCACTTGGCGGCACTGTGTGTATAACAAAATAATAACATTAAGATGTCTTCAGGTCGGGACGTTTTATTTACAGGTGAAGGTTTGGATTTTTAGGAGCATGTGCAGGGGAGTTATTAAGCATTCATTTATTTGTATTAGGTTCATTTTGTCTTCTTATTATTGATATTTGACTGATTCATTAAAAGCAGACAATTATGTTTTAGGTTAATTTTTTACCTGACATGTTTCGGCGAGTCTTTCGCCTTCTTCAGAGTGTCGCATGATGGTGTCTTGAGACCCGTCTTTATCAGCTGATGTTCCATGAGGGTGTGACTTACCTGTCAAAAAAATGAAAAAATCAGAGCAGTAAAAGAACAAGCACAACATGAACATTACAAATCAGCAATCACTGACCACTGCAAAAGGGAAAACCACATCATGGACCGGGAGAAGGGCAGGGTCATCCGCACAGAAGAGAACAAACAACAGCGCTGGATCAGAGAGGCCATTGAGATCTGCAAGCGAGGCATAAAAACCATGAACAGAGACAAGGGAGCCTTCATCCTCTCTACCACCTGGACCAGCATCTTGGCGGAGTGAACGGACAGCGGGGGGCGTGACTTGCCTTCATTCTTGTGACAGGTAAGTCACGCCCTCATGGAACATCAGCTGATAAAGACGGGTCACAAGACAGCATCATGTGACACTCTGAAGAAGGCGAAAGACTTTTGTATTGTGACATGCTCAAGGCCTAAACACTCATCCGAGCAAATATAAGGTAGATTTTGTTCACCTGCCCGGAGAAAAACATCAACGAAAATAATTTGTATTTGTTTTAACCAGTTGGTGGCGCTACCACTGCGATCAAAAATAAGTTGGCAGCCGTCTTCAGGGCCTGAATATCCTCAAATGTGAAAGATTTCCAGAAGATGGATCATCTGAATCATTTTGCAGGAACTTTTGTTGCCACGGAGAATAATCAGACTCTGCGGCACCGTAATAGCCACGCCCTTTGAAGGAAAGTCATAAAAATAGGGATAGAGTAAGATCAATGTCTTGAGTCTTTTCTAGCCAATTTTCAATCGGATTCGTTAAAAGGGCACCATGCAGTACGTCAAAATGTAAAAAATGATATTGATTGGCGCAAGGTGTATAACTGAATATAAACATATAGATGTCTTCAGGTACAGACTCTTTATGTACATGTGAAGTTTTGGATTTTTAGCAGCATGTGCAGGAGAGTTATTAAGCATTTTGTCCATTGCGGCGAAGGAAATCTTAAGTGAAAACTTTGAAGCCCCGCCCCCGTCATATAGTATTTCGGAAACAAAAAATTTTAGCCCCAGTGTTTGTCCCAGGTCTTCAGATGCTACAGACAGAATTTTAAGGCAATCAGATGAAGCCTTTAGGATCAGGGTGCAAAAGAATGACCCCTGTAAACATGCAAAAAAGGGCAAAAGTCGGACTTTCAAAAATTCATAACTCACTTCCTGTTCATATTAGACGTTAAAATATCAAATTTTTCGCCATGCCCGATGAGACTGCCAAGTTTGGTGAGTTTTTGTGCATGTTTCGGGGGTCAAAAATGCGATCGAACAATCGGAAAAATAATAATAATAATAATTTCTACAAAAACAATAGGGACTTCGCAGCGGTCGCTGCTAAGGCCCTAATAATAATAATAATAATAATAATAAAAGTAATAATATTTTCTACAAAAACAATAGGGACCTCGCCGCGGTCGCGGCTCGGGCCCCAATAATAATTTCTACACAAAGTCCATTGTGGTGACCCGCCACCTTTTAAGTAAATTCAAAATGGCCGACTTCCTGTAAAACCTAGCTCATTGCTCCAAGAGACTTTTTTGTAGGTCTTGGTCTTATACATACAGTGAACCCTCGCTACTTCGCGGTTCACCTTTCGCGGGTTCAGTGCTTCGCGGGTCTAAAAAATATTCGGGGGCATTGTAGTTTCGCCGAGCGGCACGACGGGGCGCTGGAGCGGTTAGACGGCCGGCGTGCGCCGAAGAAGAGCGTGGGCGAAGAGGAGAGTGGACGAAGAAGAGCACGTTCTCCCGGACACGATCGGTGGCGACGTTTCGCGCGGTTCGGACCGTACCAGAGCTCCGGCCAGCGTGCGTGGCAGTTAAGCCGTAGAGGAGCACCTTCCCCGGGCACGGGCGGTGCCAAGCGGCCCCTAAGTTTAACCGAATGGAAGCTCCGGAGGAGGAGGGCATGCTCTCGTCACAATAAGCCGAAGAGGAGCACCTTCCCCGGGCACGGGCGGTTCCAAGCGGCCCCTAAGTTTAACCGAATGGAAGCTCCGGGGGCGGAGGGCGGGCGTGTGTCACAGTTAAGCCAAATTGGAGCACCTCTTCTGCCCGGGCACGAGCGGAGCGCGAGGCTGTCAGTTATGAATGAATAAATGAATAAATAAATAAAGAATGCCACCTTTCATTTCACAGGGCACACCGGACGGCGTACCAGCAGGTAAAAGTCGGAGTAATTAAATAAATACTAAAAGAATGGCTGGGGAATAAAAAAATAATACGTTTTAATAATAATTTGGTTTTTTTGTTATAACATGAATTTCACTCTCTCTCTCCCCGTATATATATATATATATATATATATATATATATATAAATATATATATATTTATTATATATATTGTTTATTTTTTTTAAGCATTTTTGAAGGTGCGCCGCTACTTCGCGGATTTTCAGTTTTCGCGGGTGGTCTCGGTCCCCGTTAACCGCGATAACCGAGGGTTCACTGTACTCCATAAAATTTACAAAAAGCGAGGTGAAACACTCAACCAGAGCTGCTTTTTTTAACATTTCTCGAGGGCCATGGCGAGCCATTTCAAAAAAGCTGCACAACTAACGTATAAAATATTGATAAATTTGCTCGGCCTGATGTGTGTGTAAAGTTTTACGAGTTGTCGTTCATATTTAGAACCTCATAATCAGCTTTGTTTTATTGCCGAACAGTGCAATGCCACTCCCACAACTTTTCACGAAAAAGGACGAATTTCGTATTGTGACATCCTCATGGCCGAAACAGTCATCCGAGCAAATATAAGGTAGATTTTGTTCACCTGCCCGGAGAAAAACATCAACGAAAATAATTTGTATTTGTTTTAACCAGTTGGTGGCGCTACCACTGCGATCAAAAATAAGTTGGCAGCCGTCTTCAGGGCCTGAATATCCTCAAATGTGAAAAATTTCGAGAAGATGGATCATCTGAATCATTTTGCAGGAACTTTTGTTGCCACGGAGAATAATCAGACTCTGCGGCACCGTAATAGCCACGCCCTTCGAAGGAAAATCACAAAAATAGGGATAGAGTAAGATCAATGTCTTGAGTCTTTTCTAGCCAATTTTCAATCAGATTCGTTAAAAGGGCACCGTGCAGTACGTCAAAATGTAAAAAATGATATTGATTGGCGCAAGGTGTATAACTGAATATAAACATATAGATGTCTTCAGGTACAGACTTTTTATGTACATGTGAAGTTTTGGATTTTTAGCAGCATGTGCAGGAGAGTTATTAAGCATTTTGTCCATTGCGGCGAAGGAAATCTTAAGTGAAAACTTTGAAGCCCCGCCCCCGTCATATAGTATTTCGGAAACAAAAAATTTTAGCCCCAGTGTTTGTCCCAGGTCTTCAGATGCTACAGACAGAATTTTAAGGCAATCAGATGAAGCCTTTAGGATCAGGGTGCAAAAGAATGACCCCTGTAAACATGCAAAAAAGGGCAAAAGTCGGACTTTCAAAAATTCATAACTCACTTCCTGTTCATATTAGACGTTAAAATATCAAATTTTTCGCCATGCCCGATGAGACTGCCAAGTTTGGTGAGTTTTTGTGCATGTTTCGGGGGTCAAAAATGCGATCGAACAATCGGAAAAATAATAATAATAATAATTTCTACAAAAACAATAGGGACTTCGCAGCGGTCGCTGCTCAGGCCCTAATAATAATAATAATAATATTAATAATAATAAAAGTAATAATATTTTCTACAAAAACAATAGGGACCTCGCAGCCGTCGCAGCTCGGGCCCTAATAACAATTTCTAGAAAAACAATAGGGACCTCGCAGCGGTCACTGCTCGGGCCCTAATAATAATAATAATAAAAATAATAATAATTTCCACAAAAACAATGGGGACCTCGTAGCGGTCGCTGCTCAGGCCCTAATAATAATTTCTACAAAAACAATAGGGACCTCGCCGCCGTCGCTGCTCGGGCCCCAATAATAATTTCTACACAAAGTCCATTGTGGTGACTCGCCCCCTTTTAAGTAAATTCAAAATGGCCGACTTCCTGTAAAACCTAGCTCATTGCTCCAAGAGACTTTTTTGTAGGTCTTGGTCTTATACATACAGTGAACCCTCGCTACTTCGCGGTTCACCTTTCGCGGGTTCAGTGCTTCGCGGGTCTAAAAAATATTCGGGGGCATTGTAGTTTCGCCGAGCGGCACGACGGGGCGCTGGAGCGGTTAGACGGCCGGCGTGCGCCGAAAAAGAGCGTGGGCGAAGAGGAGAGTGGACGAAGAAGAGCACGTTCTCCCGGACACGATCGGTGGCGACGTTTCGCGCGGTTCGGACCGTACCAGAGCTCCGGCCGGCGTGCGTGGCAGTTAAGCCGTAGAGGAGCACCTTCCCCGGGCACGGGCGGTGCCAAGCGGCCCCTAAGTTTAACCGAATGGAAGCTCCGGAGGAGGAGGGCATGCTCGCGTCACAGTAAGCCGAAGAGGAGCACCTTCCCCGGGCACGGGCGGTTCCAAGCGGCCCCTAAGTTTAACCGAATGGAAGCTCCGGAGGAGGAGGGCATGCTCGCGTCACAGTAAGCCGAAGAGGAGCACCTTCCCCGGGCACGGGCGGTTCCAAGCGGCCCCTAAGTTTAACTGAATGGAAGCTCCGGAGGAGGAGGGCATGCTCGCGTCACAGTAAGCCGAAGAGGAGCACCTTCCCCGGGCACGGGCGGTGCCAAGCGGCCCCTAAGTTTAACCGAATGGAAGTTCCGGGGGAGGAGGGCGGGCGTGTGTCACAGTTAAGCCGAATTGGAGCACCTCTTCCGCCCGGGCACGAGCGGAGCGCGAGGCTGTCAGTTATGAATGAATAAATGAATAAATAAATAAAGAATGCCACCTTTCATTTCACAGGGCACACCGGACGGCGTACCAGCAGGTAAAAGTCGGAGTAATTAAATAAATACAAAAAGAATGGCTGGGGAATAAAAAAATAAAACGTTTTAATAATAATTTGGTTTTTTTGTTCTAAAATGAATTTCACTCTCTCTCTCCCCGTATATATATATATATACATATATATATATATATATATATATTTATTATATATATTGTATATTTTTTTTAAGCATTTTTGAAGGTGCGCCGCTACTTCGCGGATTTTCAGTTTTCGCGGGTGGTCTCGGTCCCCATTAACCGCGATAACCGAGGGTTCACTGTACTCCATAAAATTTACAAAAAGCGAGGTGAAACACTCAACCAGAGCTGCTTTTTTTTAACATTTCTCGAGGGCCATGGCGAGCCATTTCAAAAAAGCTGCACAACTAACTTATAAAATATTGATAAATTTGCTCGGCCTGATGTGTGTGTAAAGTTTTACGAGTTGTCGTTCATATTTAGAACCTCATAATCAGCTTTGTTTTATTGCCGAACAGTGCAATGCCACTCCCACAACTTATCACGAAAAATCATGAATTTCGTATTGTGACATCCTCATGGCCGAAACAGTCATCCGAGCATATATGAGGGCGACCATGTTGAGTTGCACGGAGAAAAACATCCAAGAAAATAACTTGTATTAGCTTTTACCAGTTGGTGGCGCTACTACTACGATGGAAAATAAGTTGGTAGATGTCTTCAGGGCTGAAGTATCCTCAAATGTGTACAACTTCGAGAAGATAGGATCATCTGAGTCATGTTGCCGGAGCTTTTGTTGCCACAAAGTACAATCGGACTTTTCAGCACCTTAATAGCCACGCCTTTTGCCAAAACGTCACAAAATTCGGCAGAGAGTAAGATCATTGTCTTGAGTCTTTTCTGACTAATTTTCAGTCGGATTCGTCAAAAGGGCACCGTGCAGTACGTGAAAATTAAAATAAAAACAAATTTTTGATTCCACTTGGCGGCACTGTGTGTATAACAAAATAATAACATTAAGATGTCTTCAGGTCGGGACGTTTTATTTACAGGTGAAGGTTTGGATTTTTAGGAGCATGTGCAGGGGAGTTATTAAGCATTCATTTATTTGTATTAGGTTCATTTTGTCTTCTTATTATTGATATTTGACTGATTCATTAAAAGCAGACATTTATGTTTTAGGTTAATTTTTTACCTGACATGTTTCGGCGAGTCTTTCGCCTTCTTCAGAGTGTCGCATGATGGTGTCTTGAGACCAGTCTTTATCAGCTGATGTTCCATGAGGGTGTGACTTACCTGTCAAAAAAATTAAAAAATCAGAGCAGTAAAAGAACAAGCACAACATGAACATTACAAATCAGCAATCACTGACCACTGCAAAAGGGAAAACCACATCATGGACCGGGAGAAGGGCAGGGTCATCCGCACAGAAGAGAACAAACAACAGCGCTGGATCAGAGAGGCCATTGAGATCTTCAAGCGAGGCATAAAAACCATGAACAGAGACAAGGGAGCCTTCATCCTCTCTACCACCTGGAGCAGCATTTTGGCGGAGTGAACGGACAGCGGGGGGCGTGACTTGCCTTCGTTCTTGTGACAGGTAAGTCACGCCCTCATGGAACATCAGCTGATAAAGACGGGCCACAAGACACCATCATGTGACACTCTGAAGAAGGCGAAAGACTTTCGTATTGTGACATCCTCAAGGCCTAAACACTCATCCGAGCAAATGTAAGGTAGATTTTGTTAACCTGCCCGGAGAAAAAAATCAACGAAAATAATTTGTATTTGTTTTAACCAGTTGGTGGTGCTACCACTGCGATCAAAAATAAGTTGGCAGCCGTCTTCAGGGCCTGAATATCCTCAAATGTGAAAAATTTCGAGAAGATGGATCATCTGAATCATTTTGCAGGAACTTTTGTTGCCACGGAGAATAATCAGACTCTGCGGCACCGTAATACCCACGCCCTTCGAAGGAAAGTCACAAAAATAGGGATAGAGTAAGATCAATGTCTTGAGTCTTTTCTAGCCAATTTTCAATCGGATTCGTTAAAAGGGCACTATGCAGTACGTCAAAATGTAAAAAATGATATTGATTGGCGCAAGGTGTATAACTGAATATAAACATATAGATGTCTTCAGGTACAGACTCTTTATGTACATGTGAAGTTTTGGATTTTTAGCAGCATGTGCAGGAGAGTTATTAAGCATTTTGTCCATTGCGGCGAAGGAAATCTTAAGTGAAAACTTTGAAGCCCCGCCCCCGTCATATAGTATTTCGGAAACAAAAAATTTTAGCCCCAGTGTTTGTCCCAGGTCTTCAGATGCTACAGACAGAATTTTAAGGCAATCAGATGAAGCCTTTAGGATCAGGGTGCAAAAGAATGACCCCTGTAAACATGCAAAAAAGGGCAAAAGTCGGACTTTCAAAAATTCATAACTCACTTCCTGTTCATATTAGACGTTAAAATATCAAATTTTTCGCCATGCCCGATGAGACTGCCAAGTTTGGTGAGTTTTTGTGCATGTTTCGGGGGTCAAAAATGCGATCGAACAATCGGAAAAATAATAATAATAATAATTTCTACAAAAACAATAGGGACTTCGCAGCGGTCGCTGCTCAGGCCCTAATAATAATAATAATAATAATAATAAAAGTAATAATGTTTTCTACAAAAACAATAGGGACCTCGCCGCGGTCGCTGCTCGGGCCCCAATAATAATTTCTACACAAAGTCCATTGTGGTGACCCGCCCCCTTTTAAGTAAATTCAAAATGGCCGACTTCCTGTAAAACCTAGCTCATTGCTCCAAGAGACTTTTTTGTAGGTCTTGGTCTTATACATACAGTGAACCCTCGCTACTTCGCGGTTCACCTTTCGCGGGTTCAGTGCTTCGCGGGTCTAAAAAATATTCGGGGGCATTGTAGTTTCGCCGAGCGGCACGACGGGGCGCTGGAGCGGTTAGACGGCCGGCGTGCGCCGAAGAAGAGCGTGGGCGAAGAGGAGAGTGGACGAAGAAGAGCACGTTCCCCCGGACACGATCGGTGGCGACGTTTCGCGCGGTTCGGAACGTACCAGAGCTCCGGCCGGCGTGCGTGGCAGTTAAGCCGTAGAGGAGCACCTTCCCCGGGCACGGGCGGTTCCAAGCGGCCCCTAAGTTTAACCGAATGGAAGCTCCGGAGGAGGAGGGCATGCTCGCGTCACAGTAAGCCGAAGAGGAGCACCTTCCCCGGGCACGGGCGGTGCCAAGCGGCCCCTAAGTTTAACCGAATGGAAGCTCCGGGGGCGGAGGGCGGGCGTGTGTCACAGTTAAGCCAAATTGGAGCACCTCTTCTGCCCGGGCACGAGCGGAGCGCGAGGCTGTCAGTTATGAATGAATAAATGAATAAATAAATAAAGAATGCCACCTTTCATTTCACAGGGCACACCGGACGGCGTACCAGCAGGTAAAAGTCGGAGTAATTAAATAAATACTAAAAGAATGGCTGGGGAATAAAAAAATAATACGTTTTAATAATAATTTGGTTTTTTTGTTATAACATGAATTTCACTCTCTCTCTCCCCGTATATATATATATATATATATATATATATATATATAAATATATATATATTTATTATATATATTGTTTATTTTTTTTAAGCATTTTTGAAGGTGCGCCGCTACTTCGCGGATTTTCAGTTTTCGCGGGTGGTCTCGGTCCCCGTTAACCGCGATAACCGAGGGTTCACTGTACTCCATAAAATTTACAAAAAGCGAGGTGAAACACTCAACCAGAGCTGCTTTTTTTAACATTTCTCGAGGGCCATGGCGAGCCATTTCAAAAAAGCTGCACAACTAACGTATAAAATATTGATAAATTTGCTCGGCCTGATGTGTGTGTAAAGTTTTACGAGTTGTCGTTCATATTTAGAACCTCATAATCAGCTTTGTTTTATTGCCGAACAGTGCAATGCCACTCCCACAACTTTTCACGAAAAAGGACGAATTTCGTATTGTGACATCCTCATGGCCGAAACAGTCATCCGAGCAAATATAAGGTAGATTTTGTTCACCTGCCCGGAGAAAAACATCAACGAAAATAATTTGTATTTGTTTTAACCAGTTGGTGGCGCTACCACTGCGATCAAAAATAAGTTGGCAGCCGTCTTCAGGGCCTGAATATCCTCAAATGTGAAAAATTTCGAGAAGATGGATCATCTGAATCATTTTGCAGGAACTTTTGTTGCCACGGAGAATAATCAGACTCTGCGGCACCGTAATAGCCACGCCCTTCGAAGGAAAATCACAAAAATAGGGATAGAGTAAGATCAATGTCTTGAGTCTTTTCTAGCCAATTTTCAATCAGATTCGTTAAAAGGGCACCGTGCAGTACGTCAAAATGTAAAAAATGATATTGATTGGCGCAAGGTGTATAACTGAATATAAACATATAGATGTCTTCAGGTACAGACTTTTTATGTACATGTGAAGTTTTGGATTTTTAGCAGCATGTGCAGGAGAGTTATTAAGCATTTTGTCCATTGCGGCGAAGGAAATCTTAAGTGAAAACTTTGAAGCCCCGCCCCCGTCATATAGTATTTCGGAAACAAAAAATTTTAGCCCCAGTGTTTGTCCCAGGTCTTCAGATGCTACAGACAGAATTTTAAGGCAATCAGATGAAGCCTTTAGGATCAGGGTGCAAAAGAATGACCCCTGTAAACATGCAAAAAAGGGCAAAAGTCGGACTTTCAAAAATTCATAACTCACTTCCTGTTCATATTAGACGTTAAAATATCAAATTTTTCGCCATGCCCGATGAGACTGCCAAGTTTGGTGAGTTTTTGTGCATGTTTCGGGGGTCAAAAATGCGATCGAACAATCGGAAAAATAATAATAATAATAATTTCTACAAAAACAATAGGGACTTCGCAGCGGTCGCTGCTCAGGCCCTAATAATAATAATAATAATATTAATAATAATAAAAGTAATAATATTTTCTACAAAAACAATAGGGACCTCGCAGCCGTCGCAGCTCGGGCCCTAATAACAATTTCTAGAAAAACAATAGGGACCTCGCAGCGGTCACTGCTCGGGCCCTAATAATAATAATAATAAAAATAATAATAATTTCCACAAAAACAATGGGGACCTCGTAGCGGTCGCTGCTCAGGCCCTAATAATAATTTCTACAAAAACAATAGGGACCTCGCCGCCGTCGCTGCTCGGGCCCCAATAATAATTTCTACACAAAGTCCATTGTGGTGACTCGCCCCCTTTTAAGTAAATTCAAAATGGCCGACTTCCTGTAAAACCTAGCTCATTGCTCCAAGAGACTTTTTTGTAGGTCTTGGTCTTATACATACAGTGAACCCTCGCTACTTCGCGGTTCACCTTTCGCGGGTTCAGTGCTTCGCGGGTCTAAAAAATATTCGGGGGCATTGTAGTTTCGCCGAGCGGCACGACGGGGCGCTGGAGCGGTTAGACGGCCGGCGTGCGCCGAAAAAGAGCGTGGGCGAAGAGGAGAGTGGACGAAGAAGAGCACGTTCTCCCGGACACGATCGGTGGCGACGTTTCGCGCGGTTCGGACCGTACCAGAGCTCCGGCCGGCGTGCGTGGCAGTTAAGCCGTAGAGGAGCACCTTCCCCGGGCACGGGCGGTGCCAAGCGGCCCCTAAGTTTAACCGAATGGAAGCTCCGGAGGAGGAGGGCATGCTCGCGTCACAGTAAGCCGAAGAGGAGCACCTTCCCCGGGCACGGGCGGTTCCAAGCGGCCCCTAAGTTTAACTGAATGGAAGCTCCGGAGGAGGAGGGCATGCTCGCGTCACAGTAAGCCGAAGAGGAGCACCTTCCCCGGGCACGGGCGGTGCCAAGCGGCCCCTAAGTTTAACCGAATGGAAGTTCCGGGGGAGGAGGGCGGGCGTGTGTCACAGTTAAGCCGAATTGGAGCACCTCTTCCGCCCGGGCACGAGCGGAGCGCGAGGCTGTCAGTTATGAATGAATAAATGAATAAATAAATAAAGAATGCCACCTTTCATTTCACAGGGCACACCGGACGGCGTACCAGCAGGTAAAAGTCGGAGTAATTAAATAAATACAAAAAGAATGGCTGGGGAATAAAAAAATAAAACGTTTTAATAATAATTTGGTTTTTTTGTTCTAAAATGAATTTCACTCTCTCTCTCCCCGTATATATATATATATACATATATATATATATATATATATATTTATTATATATATTGTATATTTTTTTTAAGCATTTTTGAAGGTGCGCCGCTACTTCGCGGATTTTCAGTTTTCGCGGGTGGTCTCGGTCCCCATTAACCGCGATAACCGAGGGTTCACTGTACTCCATAAAATTTACAAAAAGCGAGGTGAAACACTCAACCAGAGCTGCTTTTTTTTAACATTTCTCGAGGGCCATGGCGAGCCATTTCAAAAAAGCTGCACAACTAACTTATAAAATATTGATAAATTTGCTCGGCCTGATGTGTGTGTAAAGTTTTACGAGTTGTCGTTCATATTTAGAACCTCATAATCAGCTTTGTTTTATTGCCGAACAGTGCAATGCCACTCCCACAACTTATCACGAAAAATCATGAATTTCGTATTGTGACATCCTCATGGCCGAAACAGTCATCCGAGCATATATGAGGGCGACCATGTTGAGTTGCACGGAGAAAAACATCCAAGAAAATAACTTGTATTAGCTTTTACCAGTTGGTGGCGCTACTACTACGATGGAAAATAAGTTGGTAGATGTCTTCAGGGCTGAAGTATCCTCAAATGTGTACAACTTCGAGAAGATAGGATCATCTGAGTCATGTTGCCGGAGCTTTTGTTGCCACAAAGTACAATCGGACTTTTCAGCACCTTAATAGCCACGCCTTTTGCCAAAACGTCACAAAATTCGGCAGAGAGTAAGATCATTGTCTTGAGTCTTTTCTGACTAATTTTCAGTCGGATTCGTCAAAAGGGCACCGTGCAGTACGTGAAAATTAAAATAAAAACAAATTTTTGATTCCACTTGGCGGCACTGTGTGTATAACAAAATAATAACATTAAGATGTCTTCAGGTCGGGACGTTTTATTTACAGGTGAAGGTTTGGATTTTTAGGAGCATGTGCAGGGGAGTTATTAAGCATTCATTTATTTGTATTAGGTTCATTTTGTCTTCTTATTATTGATATTTGACTGATTCATTAAAAGCAGACATTTATGTTTTAGGTTAATTTTTTACCTGACATGTTTCGGCGAGTCTTTCGCCTTCTTCAGAGTGTCGCATGATGGTGTCTTGAGACCAGTCTTTATCAGCTGATGTTCCATGAGGGTGTGACTTACCTGTCAAAAAAATTAAAAAATCAGAGCAGTAAAAGAACAAGCACAACATGAACATTACAAATCAGCAATCACTGACCACTGCAAAAGGGAAAACCACATCATGGACCGGGAGAAGGGCAGGGTCATCCGCACAGAAGAGAACAAACAACAGCGCTGGATCAGAGAGGCCATTGAGATCTTCAAGCGAGGCATAAAAACCATGAACAGAGACAAGGGAGCCTTCATCCTCTCTACCACCTGGAGCAGCATTTTGGCGGAGTGAACGGACAGCGGGGGGCGTGACTTGCCTTCGTTCTTGTGACAGGTAAGTCACGCCCTCATGGAACATCAGCTGATAAAGACGGGCCACAAGACACCATCATGTGACACTCTGAAGAAGGCGAAAGACTTTCGTATTGTGACATCCTCAAGGCCTAAACACTCATCCGAGCAAATGTAAGGTAGATTTTGTTAACCTGCCCGGAGAAAAAAATCAACGAAAATAATTTGTATTTGTTTTAACCAGTTGGTGGTGCTACCACTGCGATCAAAAATAAGTTGGCAGCCGTCTTCAGGGCCTGAATATCCTCAAATGTGAAAAATTTCGAGAAGATGGATCATCTGAATCATTTTGCAGGAACTTTTGTTGCCACGGAGAATAATCAGACTCTGCGGCACCGTAATACCCACGCCCTTCGAAGGAAAGTCACAAAAATAGGGATAGAGTAAGATCAATGTCTTGAGTCTTTTCTAGCCAATTTTCAATCGGATTCGTTAAAAGGGCACCATGCAGTACGTCAAAATGTAAAAAATGATATTGATTGGCGCAAGGTGTATAACTGAATATAAACATATAGATGTCTTCAGGTACAGACTCTTTATGTACATGTGAAGTTTTGGATTTTTAGCAGCATGTGCAGGAGAGTTATTAAGCATTTTGTCCATTGCGGCGAAGGAAATCTTAAGTGAAAACTTTGAAGCCCCGCCCCCGTCATATAGTATTTCGGAAACAAAAAATTTTAGCCCCAGTGTTTGTCCCAGGTCTTCAGATGCTACAGACAGAATTTTAAGGCAATCAGATGAAGCCTTTAGGATCAGGGTGCAAAAGAATGACCCCTGTAAACATGCAAAAAAGGGCAAAAGTCGGACATTCAAAAATTCATAACTCACTTCCTGTTCATATTAGACGTTAAAATATCAAATTTTTCGCCATGCCCGATGAGACTGCCAAGTTTGGTGAGTTTTTGTGCATGTTTCGGGGGTCAAAAATGCGATCGAACAATCGGAAAAATAATAATAATAATAATTTCTACAAAAACAATAGGGACTTCGCAGCGGTCGCTGCTCAGGCCCTAATAATAATAATAATAATAATAATAAAAGTAATAATGTTTTCTACAAAAACAATAGGGACCTCGCCGCGGTCGCTGCTCGGGCCCCAATAATAATTTCTACACAAAGTCCATTGTGGTGACCCGCCCCCTTTTAAGTAAATTCAAAATGGCCGACTTCCTGTAAAACCTAGCTCATTGCTCCAAGAGACTTTTTTGTAGGTCTTGGTCTTATACATACAGTGAACCCTCGCTACTTCGCGGTTCACCTTTCGCGGGTTCAGTGCTTCGCGGGTCTAAAAAATATTCGGGGGCATTGTAGTTTCGCCGAGCGGCACGACGGGGCGCTGGAGCGGTTAGACGGCCGGCGTGCGCCGAAGAAGAGCGTGGGCGAAGAGGAGAGTGGACGAAGAAGAGCACGTTCCCCCGGACACGATCGGTGGCGACGTTTCGCGCGGTTCGGAACGTACCAG